>NC_084599.1:43903063-43958063 GCF_033807715.1 Cololabis saira
TTTATTTACCTTATATAACCTCTCCTGACGTGGGACAGAAACGTCCCCCCCGTCAGAGTCGTCATGGAGGTGAAATCAGACGAGACCAGAACAGTTGTAGAACCAGACTGTAAATGTTTATTTCAGTTTTTAACCGTCAGGTCAGTGATGGAGTCACTGGTGCAGCCTCTGGTGGCCGGGAGGGGAACTGCAACCAGACTCAAGTAAGGCGGTTGGTTGATCAGATACAATAATAACAACTTTATTTCTATAGCACCTTCCATACAAGAATGAGAAATAAACAATAATTGCAAATAAAAATGATCATAACGAAACATTTAGGTGCAATTATATAATACAGAATTTTGACAAAATTCCTTTATAGGACAATTCCTAGGACAGGATATCTGCAGGTGAGGGTTGATCATCCTCCGACGGTTAAGATTGTTCTGTTACATCACAAGATAAAGACCAAAGACCAAAGAGCTTGTTTAGGCCACGCCCACTAATCTGATGGTGCAGAACTGAAACATCGGGATCCTTTAACGGTTGCCGGGGTAACGGGCGGGTAATCTTCATTATAGACGGTGTATGAAGATCTCAGGAGTTTTCCTCTTCTAACGGCAGGTCATGATGCTCCTCCACCGCTGCGCCATCAGGACGGTGTTTGTTCTTGGACCAGAACCGGGTTCTGGGTTGAATCAGGGACGACGCGGGTCAAGCTGCATGTTTGACATTTAACTTCTAAACAGATTGGCTTTAGGCCCCGTCCACCTCGGCCCTGGTACCACAGGTTAGCCGTTTTAGCCTGGCTTAGCTCACGCTAACCAGTGGCACCACCAGGGGGGGGGGGGGGTGTTAGGGGTGGCCACGCCCCCTCCCCCTACAGGAAGAGTATTAGGGCCAGGCAGGAGAAAAATTAAAATAATATTTTAGAGGAGGAAGATTTTTTTTCATTATGAAAAAAGTCAAAATGTCGAGAAAAAAGTTGAAATGTCAAAATTTTGACTTTATTTTTGAAATTGTACTTTCGACTTTTATACAAAAAATCTTTTTTGGCCCTAATACTCTTCCATAATATTAAGTATATCAGTAGGTGTTTCTTTAAGTATTTCTGAGTCTGTAAACTACAACACTATAATAAAATCCTGTAATGATGGCTTTTAGTTTTGGTGTCATTCCCTGACACTAACTCTTGAAACCCAATATGGTTCTTATCGGCCCGGTCCATCGGTCCAGAACTAGTGGCTGATGGGAGGAGTCCGGACCGAACCGGAGCCGGTCCTGGTGGTCTTCAGAGTCCAGAACCAGAACCCTCCCAGCAAACCAGACGCTGGTCCAGAAGACCGGTTTCCTACCGAGTAGAAAACTGTCCCAGACCAGACCAGACCCCCCCCCCAAAAAACCTTAAACCAGCACCGACATCAGACGAGACGAGACACGCCTCGGTACCGACGAGACGGGTCGACTAAAACCGAGAAACACGATCGTAAAAGAATAAAAAAAGATGATTATTTTTTATATATATTTATTTATACCGAAGAGAATCAGGGACATGCAGGAGAAAAAATATATGAAAGGGGAAGATTTTTTTTTTTATTGTGCACTTCGAGAAAAATGTCGAAATGTAGTGAATGAAATCGAAATTGAGAATAAAGTTGAAATACACTTCAAATTCTTTCTGGAAATTGTACTTCAACATTAATTTCGACACTTTTTTGCAAAATGAAAAAAATAATCTTCCTCCTCTAAAATATTATTTACATTTTTCTCCTGCCTGGCCCTAATACTCTTCCGCGTGTGTGTGTATATATATATATATATATATATATATATATATATATATATAATAAAATAATATATATAAAAAAAAAATAACAATAACATTAATTAAAAAAAAGTATAATAACAAAAATAATAGTAAATAATAATAACAATAATAAAGCAGCGGTGCCTGAAAACCTTAAACCGTAGTGTCGAAGACGCAGCACTCTCTGGGAGGAGACGTGTGGGCGTGTCCGTGTGGGCGTGTCCCGTGTGGGCGTGTCCCTGGACATCAGGAGGCTCCGCCCCCAGGACGGGTCTCTGGGGGGTTCTGGTCCAGAACCGCCCCGGTTTCTAGTGTCTCTGGCTGGCCGGCCGTCTCTGGCGCCGCGTTGGCGTCTGTTGATGGTGGCGGCTCCGTTCCCCCCTGGGTCTCTGCGGGCGGTGGCTCCTCCCCCCCGGGAGGCCCCGCCCCCTCAGGCCCCGCCCCCAGCTGCTGCTGCAGATGAGGTCCCGCCCCCTCAGCCCCCTCCCCCTCA
Source organism: Cololabis saira (assembly GCF_033807715.1). Lineage (NCBI taxonomy): Eukaryota > Metazoa > Chordata > Actinopteri > Beloniformes > Belonidae > Cololabis > Cololabis saira. The sequence goes on from NC_084599.1 coordinate 43,905,346, forward strand.
GGCTCCGCCCCCAGCTGCAGCTGCATCAGCAGCTCCTCCAGCTTGCTGGCCTTCCGCAGCTCGTTCTGCTGGATGATGGCGCAGAGATGCTCCGTCAGCTGCTCCTTCACCTCCGTCCGCCGGTGCAGATCCATCTTAGCAGACACGTACTCCGCCTCCGCCTTCTCGTACCGCTTCCTGGGGAAACGGGGACACGGGGGAAACGGGGACACGGTCAGACAGACTGGAGGGAAGACCCAGATCTAACCCCAGGACCTGAACAAACCGGGCCTGGATCCAAACCTCCAGGCTGAAAGTTGATTCGTTTGTATCTTCTAGACTGGATTACTGTAATGTGTAATGTGTGTACTGCAGGATGTCCAAGTATTTTGCTGAATAGGCTCTAGCTCAGGGGTCGGCAACCCGCGGCTCTAGAGCCGCATGCGGCTCTTTAGTGCCGGCCTAGTGGCTTTTTCAAAAATGTTTGACTTTTTTTTCTTTTTTCCCTTTTTTTTCCTCTTTTTCCCTCTTTTTTTTTCTTATTTTTTTCCTTATTTTTCTTTTTTTCTCTTTTTTTCTTCCTTTTTCCTTTCCTTTTTAATCTCGACATTTCAACTTTTTTCTCAAAATTTAGATTTTTTTTCTTGAAATTTTGACTTTTTTCTCGAAATTTTGACTTTTTTCTCGACATTTTGGCTTTTTTCTCAAAGTGCATAATAATTCCCCCAGTTCTAACTAATATAGTTGCCTTCATTCTAAGGCTTATACAAGACTTTTCATTTTTTGCGGCTCCAGACATATTTGTTTTTTGTGTTTTTGGTCCAATATGGCTCTTTCAAGATTTTGGGTTGCCGACCCCTGATCTAGCTGATCCAGAATGCAGCAGCACGAGTGCTGACAGGAATCAGCAGGAGAGACCACGTCTCTCCAGTGTTAGCGTCGCTCCATTGGCTACCTGTAAAATTCAGAATCCAATTCAAAATTGTATTACTTGCATATAAAGCCCAAAACGGCTTAGCTCCGCATTTTTTCCAAGACCTGATAGAGCCTTATGTTCCTGGCAGAGCTCTCCGTTCTCAGAGTGCAGGTTTACTCGTAGTTCCTAGAGTATCTAAATGTAGATTTGGAGGGCGGGCGTTCTGCTATCAGGCACCATTACTATGGAACCAACTTCCAATCTGGGTTAAGGAGGCTGACACCACCTCCACCTTTAAAACTAAACTTAAAACCTTTCTGTTTAGTAAAGCCTATAGTTAGTGTTTAGTAAACCTCTAGCTGGTGTTGGTAAATCTCTAGGTAGTGTAAACTCTAGTGTGTTAGAGTCAGTAGTCATAGTTGCAGCTATAGAACAAGACTATAATAGTTAGTCTCAAATATAGCTTGGTGGTAGATATGCTGCTATAGGCTTATGCTGCAGGGGGGACCGACATGATCCACTGGGCGGGGCCTCTCACCCTTCTTCTCCTCTCCTCTTCCATTCCTCTCTTCTCCATTTCCATTTTTATTTATTATAAATATCTCATAGCTATCATTTTTGTCCATCGTTCCTGTAGTTTCTTGTGCCGGCCCCCCTTTTTTCTCTTTTGTGCATGTTTGCAGGCTGGAGCTTCAGGAGCTGCGTGCTGGCCTGCGGCATCCCGCCGGATCCTGGTCCAGATCCAGGTCCAGACCCGGGTGATCCGGGCCTCACCTCTGCTGCTGCAGCCGTGAGTCCCGGATCACCCGGGTGTGTTTGGACTCTGCGGTGCCGCAGAACCGGTCCAGCAGCTCGGGTTCCAGCTCTGGCAGAACCGCCGGCTGATTCAATCACTGTAATCATAACAACAGCTGTGGTTGCCGCGGCGATGAGCTCAACCCCCCCAAACACAAACACCCGGGCCAACATGGAGAACCGGTACCGCCGTGTTCACGGACCGGCTTGACCCGGTTACAACCACGACCCCCGACCAGATCTGGACCGGATCAGACTGAATCCAGATCTGGGCCACGGCCCCCCCACAGGCCTCAATAAAAACAACAAAAAAACACTTACCGGTCACATAGATTCTATCGTCAGTTATGCGTTTCATCCCAAATCATTTGGGCAAAATGCAAGTATTTCTGAGCCTAATAATAACAAAAAATAAATAAAAATAAAAAATATTAAAAAAATTAAAATTAAAAAATTAAATATATATATTTAAAATAAATAAAATATATATGATATTAAAATGTATATGATCTATATTATATATTAAAAATGCATACCAACATGGTATTAACCATAAATATATATGCAGACAAGTTAGAAAAATAAATAAAAACATTTGGAGGCGCTCCTGGATCTAGATCCGATCAGACTTGAAACCTGAACCCGACCCGGCCCCCCGACCCCCCGGACCCCCCCTCACCTAGCGGTCGTGTAGTCCCAGCTGCTCTGCTCGATCCGGCCCCTCAGGATCCCGATGTCGTTGGACACCATGTCGTCCAGCGCCTGCAGCTCCTTCTGGATCCTCTTCAGCTTGGCCGCCTCGGCGTGGGTCTGTTTGGACCTGGGGGGACGGATAAGGACCGTCAGGGCCGTCAGGGGTGGGTTCTGCCGGGGCCGGACCGGGCCGGGGCCGGTACCGGGTCAGGGCCAACCATACAACATATACCGTATTTTCCGCACTATAAGTTGCACCTAAAAGCCTTAATTTTCTCAAAAACCCACAGTGCGCTTATATATGATCATTACGGTAATTTCTGTTACTGTAGTCAGGGGGATTGTGGGTAATGTAGTCAGGGGGATTGTGGGTAATGTAGTCAGGGGGATTGTGGGTAATGTAGTCAGGGGGATTGTGGGTAATGTAGTCCGGGGGGTTGTGGGTAATGTAGTCAGAGGGATTGTGGGTAATGTAGTCAGAGGGATTGTGGGTAATGTAGTCAGGGGGATTGTGGGTAATGTAGTCAGGGGGATTGTGGGTAATGTAGTCAGGGGGATTGTGGGTAATGTAGTCAGGGGGATTGTGGGTAATGTAGTTGGTGCTAAAACCATCAGGAATCATCACAGACGTTCAACACAACAGCAGCGACGCTGACTCGTATAACGGAGACTTTGATGAGACGGAGCAAAGCTGGTTTTTATTTTGTTAATAAAGTTTGACATACGGTACTTTTCTTCTTGTTTTTTTTTTGTATTTGCTGTAGGATTTTGTAGCATTTCCTGTAGCAGCTCCATCAGGTAGATACGTAACTCAACCCCAGACACTATAGTACGGTATTTTACCAGATATTTAGTGCACCTTATAGTGTGGTGCGCCTTATAGTGCAGAAAATATGGTATTCCTTATTATCCGTCAATAAAATTAACATTTTTCAAACATGTTTATGTTCAAATTTAAAAAATTATATACAAGATCTTCCTTCTTTTCATCATTTCTTTTGTGTTAATTCCGATATTCATTCTTATGCCACAATGCACAAAGATGATTTTAAGTTACCGTTTTGTAGAACATAAACATCAATCTTGTGGAATTCACTCAATAAATCTCTTAAATCATCACCATCCTTGCTAATATTCAAAAAACATTTAAAGAACTTTCTTATTGTTTCATCTTTGTAGTGTTTATTATTTAATCTGAGTTACATTTTCTTCTGTGTTTTGTGTTTTTTTACTCCCCTTTGTGTAGCTTTTGTTGTGTTTTTTATTCATATAAAGGAAATGATTCTATATAATCCACCAGGCTTCTTCCTTTCCTTCATGTTATTTCAATGTTTTTACATTTAGTGTTCATTCCACTCTTTTAATTTTTCTATCTATTTTTTCTTTTGAGTTACCACTCGAAAGAGAAGATGCTCATGGCATGGATTGCATTCATTTTTTGTATGGAGTATTTTTTCCTTGGATTTTTAATATATTTTGCATGGATTATTCCCGCCCTGCTTGGAGCGGGTTTATTCTTGCGTTGCCACTTGACCGGTCTCGCAAATGGCTTTCTAGACAATGTTTTGGGCTTCCTATCCTTATTTTAAGGACCTTGGCCTTGATGGCACGGACAGTAACTGAAAGACAGTGCTGTTTTTGTTTTTTATGGATATGTTTTTGTATCGAACTGAAGTGGATGCTTTTTCTATATTTTTTCTTCTCAGAGGACAATGACATGCATTCATGGCTGTGTTTGATTTATGGCGGCTCAGACTTTAAGTTTAAGGAAAGCCGTTTGTTGATTTTGTTTTTTCGTTTATTTTGTGGGGGGATTCTGGATTCTGGTATGTGTGTGTGAGAGCATGTTTGCGTGTGTGCGTTGATTTTGTCCATTCGGTTATTTGATTCTGGTGTGTGCGTATGTGTGTGCTTGCTTGTGAACAAAAGGAACAAACTGCAAGGCTGTGTGTGCGGAGAGCAATTGTTGCCCATACAAAGTAATTATGGCGTTTTGTGTTGAGGATTATTTGTTTCCGTTTGGAGGAGTGGAGGATGGAGAAATCATAGACACAGATACATCATGCTTAGAGGGAAATGTGAACAGTTTATATAGTAAATATGAAAATTTGAATTTTAAAACCTTTGATCGCAATGAGCACAAACTTTATGGTATTGACCAAAATCTTGATCCAGACAATAATTTCTATAATACTATAAGTAATAACTGTGAATACTATACAGATGAACAATTTATTAGTAATGTCAACATGGAAGGTGCCCTGTCACTAGTGCATTTCAACAGCAGAAGCCTATACAGAAACTTCACAGAAATTAAAAAATATCTTGGGAAGTTTAAGAAATTTAACATTATAGCAATTTCAGAGACTTGGCTTGATGACAACAAAGGCTATGATATGGATCTTGATGGCTATGAGATGTTTACAACAAATAGAGACAGTAAAAAAGGAGGAGGTGTTGCAATATATGTTGATACTGCTTTAAAATGTAATATGGTCAAAAGCATGTCAAATAAAATACAAGATCTTATAGAATACTTAACTATTGAAATTATTAACGAAAAAGCTAAAAATATAATGATCAGCTGCATATATAGAACTCCTGGTACTTGTTTAGATAGATTTAATAATAAAATAGCTGATATGTTTAGTAATATAAATAATAACAAAGTGAATATAGTTTGTGGGGATTTTAATATAGATATTCTAAATCCACATGGAAATAATAAAACAATAGACTTTATAAATCAAATGTATAGCAGTAGCCTCTTTCCTATAATACTAAAACCAACCAGAATCACAATAGACTCAGCAACTTTGATAGATAATATATTTACTAATGAAATTGATATTGAAATAACAGGGGGACTGCTGTTGAATGATATCAGTGACCATCTTCCCGTTTTTGCCATCTTACATAATTTCTTCAAGGCCAAAAAAGAACCCAAGCAAAACATCTATAACCTTTCCAGATTGAAAACACTGGAAACCATTGCAGCCCTTAATGTGGACCTTAGTGAGCAGGACTGGCAGGAGGTCTATGTTAACAAAGACCCCAACAAAGCATATGATGCTTTCCTAGCCACATTCCTGGACCTTTATGACAAGAACTGTCCCTTAAGAAAACAAGCTGCAAAGCCCAAGAACAAATATAACCCCTGGATAACAAGGGGGATTGAAAATGCATGCAAAAAGAAAAATCTATTATATAAAAACTTTTTAAAACATAGAACGAAAGAAACCGAAAATAGATACAAAACGTATAAAAATAAATTATTAAAAATTATAAGAATTCAGAAGAAAGAGCATTATTATAAATTACTGCAACAATATCGGAGTAATACACAGGGGACATGGAAGGTAATAAATAGTGTAATTAGGAAAGGTAAGGGCAAAGCAGACTATCCCAATTATTTTACGAAGGATAAAAAAACAACAGTAAATAATCCAAAGGAAATAGTCAATGAATTTAATACATACTTCTCAAATGTGGGAAATAACTTGGCAAATGAGATTGTGGAGCCGGCAAATAAGGAAGGCTTAGTAGATCTAGTTGAACGAAATTATTATACAATTTATATAAGTGAAGTTAAAGAAATAGACATACTTGATATTGTGCATAAATTCAAAGATAAAAGGTCTGGTGATTGGACAGATATAGATATGTCTTTAGTTAAAAATATTATAGTAAACATAGTAAAACCACTGACCTATATATGTAACCTATCATTTCAAACTGGAATCTTCCCTAATAAAATGAAAACCGCCAAAGTAATACCCATCTTCAAAAACGGAGATAGACACCTTTTTAATAATTACAGACCAATTTCGTTATTATCTCAATTCTCAAAAATAATAGAAAAATTGTTTGTCAATAGACTCGATAAATTCATAGAAAAACACAATCTGCTGAGCAATAATCAATATGGGTTCAGAGGTAATAGGTAATAACCTCAATGGCTGTGATGGAACTAGTAGAGGAAATTTCAACTGCTATTGAGAAAGGGGAATATACAGTGGGGGTGTTTATTGACCTGAAGAAAGCATTTGACACCATAGATCATAAACTTTTATAAAATAAATTAGAGAGATATGGTGTTAGAGGGATTGCCAATTCATGGATAGAGAGTTATCTTGCTGACAGATTTCAATATGTTGAGTTAAATAATGATAAATCAGACCTAGAAAGAGTCACCTTCGGTGTCCCACAAGGTTCAGTGCTAGGTCCTAAATTGTTCATATTATATATAAATGATATTTGTAAAGTGTCTAAAATAATAAATTATGTCTTGTTTGCTGATGATACAAACCTTTATTGTTCAGGGAAGAATTTGGAACAGCTGTTGAATGTGGTGGAAGGAGAACTGAAAAATGTGAAGGCATGGTTTGATATCAATAAGTTATCATTAAACCTAACTAAAACTAAGTTCATCATTTTTGGCACTAGAAAAAAAAATAATCATATAACAATTAAAATTAGTGGTATGGAAATAGAACGAGTATATGAAAATAAGTTCCTGGGGGTAATAATCGATGATAAACTTAGCTGGAAATCACACATAAATAGTGTAAAATCAAGAATGTCTAAAACCCTAGCAATAGTAAATAAAACGAATTATTTTTTCTGTCAAAGACACAGTTTTTAATGTATAACTCACTCATAGTTCCATACATGACTTATTGTGTGGAGATATGGGGTAACACCTATAAAACAAATACAAACCCTATTTTTCTATTACAGAAAAGAGCGTTAAGGATAATTAATAGATCTGACTATTATAAACCAACAAATAATCTTTTTATTAAATATAATATCTTAAAATTCCATGATATAGTAGAGCAGAAAACTGTTTTATTTGCCTTTAAAGCCCAGCAGAAACTGCTTCCAAACTGCATTCAGGACCTGTTCCAGATAAAAGAAACCCGCTATGATCTGAGGGGGAAACTCATGTTTGAGATGACGACAGCAAGAACTAATATTAAAAAGAAATGTACATCAGTTAAGGCTAGAGAAATTTGGAATAGTTGTAATAACAACCTAAAAATGTGTCGCTCTATCGTCAAGTTTAAGAAATTGTTTAAAGAAAATACTGTAAATAAATATAAAACACTATAATTATAAAGTATACAATCAAAAACATTCTAGGATGTGAAATGTCAATTTTATATTTTGTCTTACTTATTTATTTATTTTTTTTTCTTCTTTATGTATTGTTTGTTTCCACTGAGTAAAAGCTAATGTCTCATATTTTTACTGATCATAAGTAAAAAGGGTCGGACTATAAGCTACGGCTTCAGCTACACCTTTACGGCAAAATAAATGTTGATTTTTTTTTTTTTCTCTTCCTTTTCATCTTGTTCTGTACAAGCCGAAATAAAGATTAATTAATTCATTCATTCATTCATTCATTCATTCATTATTTGTCTCATATTACTAAATAACTAAACTAAACTAGTACTCACTTCTCAGCGATGGTCTTGGCCAGCAGAGCTTTCTTGCGCTTGTTTCCTTCCTCGATGAGTTTCTGGTCCAGCTGTAGTTGTTCCAGACGAGTCCTCTCCCGTCTGCAGAGACAAGAACAGGTTTAGACCAGCAGAACCGGGTTAGACCAGCAGAACCGGGTTCAGACCAGCAGAACCGGGTTTAGACCAGCAGAACCAGAACCTGGACCCAGATCCAGACCTGCAGGTCCTCTACAGACCACTAGGGTCCAGATCCAGACCTGCAGGTCCTCTACAGACCACTAGGGTCCAGATCCAGACCTGCAGGTCCTCTACAGACCACTAGGGTCCAGATCCAGACCTGCAGGTCCTCTACAGACCACTAGGGTCCAGATCCAGACCTGCAGGTCCTCTACAGACCACTAGGGTCCAGATCCAGACCTGCAGGTCCTCTACAGACCACTAGGGTCCAGATCCAGACCTGCAGGTCCTCTACAGACCACTAGGGTCCAGATCCAGACCTGCAGGTCCTGCACAGACCCCCCCAGTCTGGTAATGAGTTGCAGAAATAAACTGATGTATGATTGGAGGCGTGGTCTCTTGATTGACCGACTTTTTTCTCAACATTACAACATTAATCTCAACATTTCGACTTTTTTCTACATTTCAACTTTTTTCTCGACATTTCAACTTTTGGCTCGTGCGGCCAATCAAAAGTTCACTGGTTCCGGTTCCAGTTCCGGTCTCAGTCCCACTTCTGGCTCCAGTCCAGGTCACGGTCCAGGGTTTGTGGACAGATGTCAAGAAAATGGATGTAAACCAATATTGATTAGCATCGTATGTTAGCATGAGCTAAGTCAAACTAGAATAAATCTGTGATTGACAGGTGGCGGGCGTGTCCCAGTCCACTTCCATCTACCTCTTCCGGCTCTCGACGAAGGCGGACGCATTTCTGCTCCTCTCCCTCCCTATCTTCCCTGCTACTGCTTGTTGTCTCGTCTTCAGAGCCTTTCATTTTCACTCCTCCGAAACTCTACAATCATGGAATTGATTAACTGGTCTCTCAGCACAATTGACCAAATTTTTGCAACAAGAAGTCAGGGGGTAAGGGAGCCCTCCTGCCCCGATGGGACATTTTTGCTGGATACACAATGGATTCCTGGAAACATTGGAAACCTTTGTGCTTGGCGATTCTGTCTGTCGAGGACGTTGAAGATGCCTTCATAATCGGATTTATGATAGCAGATTTCTCTTGATCGGAGGAGGGGGATTCCTGGTCTACCGACAAACGCATAAGTCGTCGGCAGCTGTTCTGGCTCTTTCAGAGCTGCCGGACGTGGCTGAAGGGTCAAGCAAGGTGATCAACGCTCAGACTTTAACGTTGGGGGAGCAAAGCCATGAGCTGGATGTGATTCTCGAACAGAATCGCAGGCTGGCGGCGTCTTTGAGCTCATTGGCAAGATGGATAACAACCTGGAGAAGTTGGAAGCTCGGCTTTACTGAGGCTGCCTGTTTTTGCAATATAATTGTTGATTCTATAATCTGGCTTTGACAGGGCGGTTTTGGCCGATTGCTCTGGTCTCAATCTCCCTGGTGGAATGTAAACAAGGGACTCTGCCCCCACTAGGGGTGTAACGATACACTAATCTCACGATACGGTACGATACACGATATTGAGGTCATGATAACGATACGATATTATAACAGTATTTTTTAACAACCTTGAATGAGGTAGTCATGAGGAAATGGTCTTTTATTTGAAAGACACAAAATACAAAACAATACTGTGCGTTTGCCCTATTGTTACAGTTTGTAATGCTTTATAACTGTTTAAGTTTTAAAGAGAAAGCCAGGACAACCATTTTCCACAAACTGAACTAAAAGTAAATGTCAGGTTTGCATTATGCATCTTCAGTTTCATACAAGTACAAATATTTAGACACAAACTGAATAGTTTCTCTCATGTATGATTTGACTTTTTTCTTTTCCAGAAATTTAACAACTAAAATTAAATAAATAAATAAAAGTAAATAAATACATACAATTTTACATCATAACAAAGATTGATTCATGCTCACCTTATAAGTGTAAGAGGAGATTTATTTTTGTTAAGAAGGTTATTTCATTATTTTATAAATCTATTCTTTATATTCTGATGTAAATCAGGGACTAGTTTATCTGTAGTGATTAGTCTGTTTTAGATTGGGCGGAGTGATACGCCACAGTACGGCACTAGGTGCTGTGTTGATGTTCTAAAATCCTACACTGTTGAGGGACATTAAAGTACACTGGAACTCAGCAGAAGTTTCCCCGTGTTTATCCTACTCACCACCCCAAAAAGGTTTAATTTAATAAGGTAAGGCTTAACTCTACACCAGCCTTACATCAGTAAAAGTTCAGAGCTCAAAACGGGACTAGTTTCTTCTGAGCGGAGTAAGATTTTGGTCCGCGGGTCGAGGCGCGGTCGTTTCTAGTCAACACAATAGATTAATATTAATAACCCAATATCGCGATACACTTTGTCACCTCCACGACACGTATCGTGACGTTTTTGTATCGCGAAATTTCGTGGCACGATATATTGTTACACCCCTAGCCCCCACTAACCCTCCCCTCTCAGGAACACCTGTGGACCTGTTTCAGAACAGACCGGGCCGTCTGATAACATCAAGGACATTGGCTGAGGAGCAGCTCTGGGCGAAGTTCACGGACTCATCGCTACACACACACACACTTACTGATAACCACACCTCCCTCAACTCAACACCTTCCTCGGCCCCCCCTCTTATCAGCCCCCCCCAACAGTCTCCGGGTTTCGAGCGCCACGAAGTCGCGGCGATCACTTGGATGTGTCGGGACCCCCCCCAACCAATAGAATAATTCCGTGATCATATTTACACTCATTCCTCTTTAAATCAATTCCGGTCTTTCTTTCTGCTCGTTCCCTCCCCGTCTGTCTCCATGATCTTATATTCCACTGGGCTGGTTTTCCAAACAAAGTTTCAAGATGCAGCAGCAGTAAACGCTGGTCAAGAGCAGAGACTTTTATTTAATAAATAGAAATCATTAAAAGAACAGATGGAAACAGGAAACATAAATGATGTCGTCGTGCTGCTGCTTCAAAAATAAAATCAAAACAAATCCAAAAATGATGCTAATAATGTGGTCCTCCATGTTGTTGCTAATCGAGTAAGTTAGTTTTTCTTCCGGTAGTTTAACTTCCGGTCCCCCCCCTATCCAATCAGAACCTTCCCAACCCCCAGACCTGGAGAGGAATTGGAGAAAGCGAGAAAAAAGTCGAAAGGTTGAGAAAAAAGTAGAAATTTCGACTTTATTCTTGAAATTGTATTTCAACTTTTTTCTCGACATCCGATCAAACGTGTTTTCCATGTAAACCTCAATTCAGAATTACCATTTCCATGTAAACTGGAAGGAAAATAGTTTCATTCTGAATTATTTAATTCAGAATTTAAAAACATCCTGTAACCGTGGCCGATGGGTCTCTGCTTGCCGGTCTCTTCTCTCCAAAGTTCTGAGAGGCAGCTCTGGTCTCTGGACCGGGTGATTCCCCTCCTGCAGAACCGGGTCTCACGAGACCGACTAACAGATCCTGACAGGTTTCCAACAACAGCTTCAGGAAACAGGAGTAGCGAGTGAAGAGCAGGAGGAGGAGGAGGGAGACTCTGTGACGGGAGTCTGAGCCGGGGCCAAGCTGCGTGAGATAAGTGCAAACATAAACTAATCAGGGCTCTGCGGGTCTGCAGGACCTGCAGGACCTGCAGGTTCTGCAGGATCCGGTTTCAGGTCCGAGCTCCGCTGGACGGCTGACGAACAAACATTCAAACATTTCCATGGCAGGAGCAGAACTGGGAGGAAGATGAAGCGGAGGAAGAGAGAGAGACTCCCGGAACCTGGAGACCTCGCTGGACCAGGACCAGGACCAGGACCTGGACCTGGTCTGCTGTCCGCCGGGATCTGATCAGATTAAAAACCTGAATCCAGATCTGGACCTGATCAGACTTCAGGGTTCCTACACATTGTTCAAGGTCAAATTCAAGCACTTTCAAGGGTAATTTTCTAAATCTTCAAGCACCTTAATCACTGGGGTAAAATATCTACAGGAATATTTATACTCATAATTATTTTTTCTGCTTTTTAACACAATTATGTACATTGTATTGTGCTGTAAACATGTAGTTATGTTTCATCTTACTGATTTTATTTCTCCTTGTAATAACTAAACTATACAGTCTGATCTAGGGCTGCAACTAACGATTATTTTAATAATTGATTAATCTGTCGATTATTTTTTCGATTAATCGATGAAAATCGATGAAAAACAAAAAAGCACTAAATTCCAACCATTCGAAAACAGAACTGACTGCAAATTCACAATTCAGAAAGTTCACAAACATGTTGCTCCTTGAACATCCCTGAGCTTTTAAAGTACTGATTAAATAAAACAACTAAATGGACTAACACAGAAAACATACACATGTATGCTTTACATCTGCCAAATATATAAAAAAAAAGTGCACAAAAGAGATATACTTTGTTTAAAAGGGACCTGAGCTGCCAGAACAATAAATAAATTATAAAAAATAAAGAAAAATACGAATCAGAAACAGGATTTGTTTGAACATTACAATTTGTTCTCTCACTGCCTTCACTCAAAAAACTAAGGATCTTACCAAGAAATGTTCTTATTTCTAACCTAAAAATGCCATTACACCTGATAACACACATCACTTAAAAGGTTAGCTGTTTTTCCCTCGTGTTTCAATTGAACTTTCAATTATGTCAAGCACATTTTAAGTTCTAGTTAAGTTTTAAGTTCAAGTCTTGATAAGATTTTTGGCAGTTTAAATAAAATGATGATTCCTGCTGTATTGGAGCACATTAGCCACCAGTGCTGCTTGTTTTATCATCAATGACTACAGAGATAAAACTGAAAACTACCCAGTTAGCTTTATTACGTTTTTATTTTTCTGACATTTTCTGCCTTTTCTTTTAGTTAAAACTGTAGCGGGAACAGATGTTTAGAGGAACCTTTGTATGTACCGGGTTAGAGGGGGAACATAGAGGAGAACGGACCAGAAGAATATAGCGTTCAAAGTTAAGCACTGAGCTACATGTGTCTCTGTCTGGGCCATTGCAGACTGCCTGAGCATGATGTTACTAAAACCAAACAAATCCGCGCCCTCTTTCTTCTTTTTACGTCCGCGGCGTCAGCGTGCTGTGCCGCATTAAATGTAGTCCGGGCGAAATACCTCAACTTCCGCTCCGCGACTTAAAGGGGACCTATTATGAAAAACACGTTTTTTCTTGTTGTAACATATATAAAGTGGTCTCCCCTAACCCTGCCAGCACAGGGGAGACAAAATACCATGAATTTCTGCAAGCTCTCTGACCCCCGCCGGCCAGAGTCCCCCAGTGTCACGTGGTTTTTTTTGAGCCGATTAAAATCTGCTCCCGTCGTTACGTAACGACGGGAGCAGATTTCCATAGGTTCAGCCTCCGCTGCTGAAACCACGCCCACAACCAGCTCTCTCCGCTGCTGGAGCGGTGCTTCCTTCAGCCAGTCGGACGGCGGAGCGGATCCGGGTTAAATCATCCAGGTTCCTGGGTGGTTTGGGAGCTGGGTCCTCGGGGGTCTGTCCCAGGTCGGACCAGCTTCACCCTCCGAGATTTTCAGGCAAATCTGTCGGTTTGATCCCCGGTAACGGGCGATGCGCAGCGGCTGCGCTCCGGAGCCGATCTGTGCGCCGGGCGCCCGCCGTGGGGTTGCGGCGCCCGTCGCGCAGCATCGGCCGGGCAGATCTGGCTGAAATTCCGCTGGTCGGTCCCCGGGAGTCCCTGCTACCAGTCCAGGCCGGTTCCTGCGGTCCCGGCCGGTGGGAACCGGTCAGATTCCCTGGTTAAAGCCGCGGTGATGCGCGCTGCTCCAGCCTACTTCCTGGTTCCCAAAGCGCGGTCCGTCCGACTAAATTGTCCAGGTTCCCAGCCGCTTTGGGAGCAAGGATTTCTGGGGTACGTCCCAGGCTGGACCAGCTTCACCCTCCGAGTTTTTCAGAGAAATCTGTCGGTTTGATCACCGGTAACGAGCGGAGCCATGCTGGGCGCCCGGCGTGGCTCCGGGGCCAGCGTTCAGCATCCGCCGGGCAGATCCGGCTTAAATAGTGCATAAATGTTATTTATATACGACTCATATTTTATTTTTTTAACAATAAAGTTTCCATTTGTGAAAATTCAGTGTTGTATTTATTTACAGGCTTGGGCTGCTCTGGCGGAGCGAGGTTTATTCTCCTCCCCTGCTACACGTCATTCAGGGAGCCAATCAGCACAGAGCCTCATTATCATACCCCCCCCTTCCCTTAGAATGAGGCGCAGAAAAAGGGGTTAGAAGCGGTAAAACTAGTGACAGGGCCCACAGGCTGGATTTATGATTTATGTAGAAAAAGCAAGCTTTAGATTGTTTTTAAGACATTCAAGGCCTGTTTAAAATATACATTAAATGCCATAATAGGTCTCCTTTAAGGCTGATTTATGGTTCCGCGTTACACCAACGCAGAGTCTACGGTGTAGGGTACGTGGCGGTGTGCATCGCCGCGTAACCTACGCTGTTGATTTAATGCGGAACCATAAATCAGGCTTTAGTGAGTGACGTAATAACTGCGCGACACAACGAATCGATAATGGAATTCGTTGCCAACGCTTTTAATAATCGATTTTTATCGATTCGTTGATGCAGCCCTAGTCTGATCCCAACTTGGTGAAAGACACGAGTTATAATTTCAAGCACTTTCAAGCACTTAAACTTAGGCTGCTTTCAGACCTGTGGTCCGTTTGTTTTGTTCTGATTCAGGGGCTAAATCGATACATTTGTTTCGTTTCTCGTTTGAGGCATTTGTGTTCACAACCGTCTGTAGCGGTTCAAAACTGTTAACAAATGCCATGAACCAACTGTTCTCTCATTGGTCAGAAATGAACGCGGATGTTTCCTCTTCTGTACCCCGGGAAAAACAACAAGCCCCTTTCACAGAGAGGGAGCAAAGCGGCGACCGCCGCCGGCTTCCCCATTCATTTATGGGAGAGACATTGATTCCTACTCACATTTCCACCTCTCCTCTCTCCAGCTCCTTGACGGCCCGGTTCTCCTCCCCCTGCTCCAGCTGGTGGTTCTGACCCGGTTCCATGGTGCTGGACCTGAGCGGTACCTGCTGCTCCGCAGGACCGGGTCCTAACCGGGCCCCGGGCCGGGCCTCTTCCTTGGGCGGGGGCTGGGAGAGCTGGCACTCCGGGGGGAGCCCGGCCGACCTGGACCCGGACCCGGCAGGCCCGGCAGGCCCGGCCAGGTTCAGCGCTCTCTCCCGCTGCAGCTGCTGCCGGTTCCGGCCGGCCGGAGGCGGCTTCCTCCCACGGAGGCCGACGGCTGGACCTGGACCTGGACCTGGACCTGGACCTGGACCTGGACCTGGACCTGGACCTGGACCTGGACCTGGACCTGGACCTGGACCTGGACCTGGACCTGGACGAGACACGGGGAGTTACTGGTGGTCGGTTCTGGTACAACCAGCGTTGGGATTAACGCGTTATTTAGTAACGCCGTTAGTTTTGGCGGTAACTAATACTCTAAACCGGGGCTCGGCAACCCGCGGCTCTAGAGCCGCCCTAGTGGCTCCTGGAGCTTTTTCAGAAATGTTTGACCTTTTTGTTTACCTTTTTTTTCTCATTTTTTTCTTATTTTTTCGACATTTCGACTTTTTTTTTCTCAAGATTGCACTTCAACATTAATTTTGACATTTCAACTTTTTTCTTGACATTTTCAACTTTTTTCTCAACATTTTCAACTTTTTTCTTGACATTTTCAACTTTTTTCTCAACATTTTCAACTTTTTTCTTGACATTTTCAACTTTTTTCTCAACATTTCAACTTTTTCCTCGACATTTCAACTTTTTTCTCTGCATTTCGACTTTTTTCTTAACATTTTCAAGTTTTTTCTCAACATTTCAACATTAATCTCGACAGGTGTCCCCCTGATCTCCCAGCAGCCCCCGCGGCTCCTCTAGCATGAAACCCAGATAAAGGTGGGGCACCTTTCTGCAGCTCTATAAAACCCCAGATAAAGGTGTATTACAGGTACAGGTGTCTCACCTTTATAGTTATAAAAACATTATAAAAACGCTAAAAACTCTGCAGTAAACTCCCGGATCCGCAGCCCGGTGTGTTTGTGGACGCCACGTCGAGGACCTACCCCTTGTTTCTTTTTCAGTTTTGCTTGAATACAAAATAAAAATAAATATTAATAAATATAACAGCAAGCTTTACTTTATAAAAAAAAAATATATATATATATATATATATATATATATATATATTTTAATAATAATAATAATAATAATATATAATAATATATATATATATATATATATATATATATATATATAGTTAAACTAAATATTTAACATTTTAACTAATTCTTTATTCTACTACTCTGATTTTCACCTAAATGTAAATTACTTATTATGGGTTATTATTCCTTTAATCTTTACACCAGGAAGTTGGTTAACATAAAAAACTATTCCTTTAAAACTATATTGTAAAATTCATCAGACCAGAAATAAAAAAATCAAAACAAAACAGTTTTAGTATTTAGATTTTAACTCCATGAGGGATTTTAATGGTACAGGTGTCTCACAGGTGTGTCACCTGTCTGCAGCCTCCTCAGCTCCTCCTCAGAGAAGGTGGGGGTAAAGGTAAAGGTACAGGTACAGGTACAGGTGAGTTACAGGTAAAGGTGTATTTACCTTTCTGCAGTCTCCTCAGCTCCTCCTCAGAGGAGGTGGGGGTAAAGGTAAAGGTACAGGTACAGGTGTGTTACAGGTAAAGGTATTTACCTTTCTGCAGTCTCCTCAGCTCCTCCTCAGAGAAGGTGAGGGTAAAGGTTTATAACCTCTCTGCAGCTCTAACAGGTGAGGGTACAGGTACAGGTACAGGTGTATTTACCTTTCTGCAGTCTCCTCAGCTCCGCATCAGAGAATCCCGCCCAGCCGCTCATTTTCCCGCCACCCAGGAATGGAACTCATGGAAGACGCGGGAAAAAACACACATAAAAGTTACAAAAACATGATAAAAACTGTAAAAACTCCCCAGTAAAGTCTGGCTCCAGCCCGGCTGTGTGTGTTTGTGGACGCCACGTCGAGGACCCCGACTCTCGGCCGCTGAGAGGAGGCCCAGGCTGGTGCCTGAACAGAAATACACCTAGACTTTAAATACATAATTACATCCTACAACCTGGTGTTTAACACAAACTCAGAGAAACCAGTCAGCAGGTTAAGAAAGTATAATGACCTCATACTTGGAATAAATGTGATTACAAAAGAAACTAAAGATCTGGCATATTTATGGATGTCCTCATGGTCTTTCAAAGTTGTTATTTTATTACTTTATTTACAACAACAAGAACAACAATTCGTTTCCTCCTCAGTGGACAAGTTCTATGTCCTCTATTAAAAACTATATATGTATATATATGTGTATATATATATATATATATATATATATATATATATATATATATATATATATATATATATATATATATATATATATATATATATATATATATATATATAATATAAATAAATATATATATATATTTTAGATTTTTTTCATCTTTATTTCGAGCATATTAAATAAAAATGAAAAACAATTACACAAAATATCAGAAAAGAATACAAATAAACAGTCATTAAACAAAATCAAAGTGAAATAAACCGTCATGCTTCTTTTTCAGTTTTGCTTGAATACAAAATTAAATTAAATATAAATAAATATAACAGCAAGCTTTACTTTATCAAAAGAAAAAAATTATAAGAAAGTTTAAATGACTTATTATGGGTTATTATTCCTTTAATCTTTTCACCAGGAAGTTGTTTAACCCTTTCAAAGTTTTTATTTTTTCTTTATTTACAACAACACAAACAACAATTTATTTCCTCCTTCTATGTCCTCTATTAAAAACTAACTTTTTCCAAATTAATTTACACATGTGTGTGTGTATATACATTATATATATATATATATATATATATATATATATATATATATATATATATATATATATATATATATATATATATATATATATATATATATATGTGTATGTATGTATATGTATACATTTTAACTACTTATTCTACTACTCTTATTTTCACCTTCTCTTCTTATAAGAAAGTGTAAATTACTTATTATGGGTTATTATTCCTTTAATCTTTACACCAGGAAGTTGGTTAACATAAAAAACAATTTCTTTAAAACTATATTGTAAAATTGATCAGACCAGAAATAAAAAAATCAAAACAAAACAGTTTTAGCATCTAGATTTCAGCTCCATGAGGGATTTTAATGAGCCTCATCAGGTAAAAAACCACACGTTTATGCATAATTCTGCGCGTGGTCTGATCCACTAGTCCTGGTTTCAGTTCTACTAGTGCAGGGGTCGGCAACCCAAAATGTTTTAGATCCATATTGGACTAAAAACGACATCCACTGCCAAGCCAGGAAGCAGGAACACACGGAGACACACGTCAAGCACTGGAAATCTGCAACAAAAAAAAACCACAAACAAAGCACGAAACCGGCACGGAGCCATCCAAAACACGAACAGCAATCGACCTAAATCTTGAGATCTGATCGCAGTCTGAGCTAAGCTATCGCTACCGCTACCTAAACCCAAAAACTAGAGAGCCAGCATGCAGGTGAACAAGCCAGTGTGTATGTCTATGTGTGTGTGTGTGTGTATGTATATGATCATGCATGTGTGTGTGTGTGTGTGTGTGTGTGTGTGTGTGTGTGTGTGTGTGTGTGTGTGTGTGTATGCATGTGACTAAATGACTATATGTGTGTGTGTGTGTGTGTGTGTGTGTGTGTGTGTGTGTGTGTGTGTGTGTGTGTGTGTGTGTGTGTGTGTGTGTGTGTGTGTGTGTGTGTGTGTGTGTGTGTGTGTGTGTGTGTGTGTGTAATAAACCAAACAAAGCTCCACCTGAAGTGTATCTATAGTGGGGGAGGGGGGGGAGCAACCCCGCCACCCGCGAGACCAGAGGCCGACAAGGAAGAGCCCGGAACCCAGGCCACCGGCAACCCCACAGAGGGGAGAAGTAGGAGGGAGACAACCCACCGCCTGCGAGGCCCCCCCCCCCACCCGGCGGCGGCCGAGGGGGCCCGCGGGCGGGGCCCCCACGGCGCGGAAAGAAGCAGCCAGGGATCCCGCGGCGGACCGCGACCCAGGCAATCCCCGGCCACCCGGTCCGGGCCGGACACGCGGCCAGGAGGCCCTCACCCTTCAGGCCAACGGCCCCCACCCGGCAGGGGGCCAGCCTGCCCGGAGAGACAGAGCCGCCCCGGCCGCCGACGCGGGCAGGCGCACCCGTCCCCCACGAAAGTGGCCCTCCAAGACCAGAGGGGCGCCCCGCCGTAGAGGCAGCGGGGGGGACCGGAGACGGGCCCGGAGAGAGGGAACCCCCCAACAAGGCGACACCCGCGCAGGCCCGACAACGGAGGGCCCCAGACCCAGGCATCCCATTCATTCATCCATTCACCTATCCGATACCTATACTAATAGTAATATAATATACTATACATAATAATAATAATAATACTAATAATAATACTAATAATAATAATAATAATAACCATCTTTGTATAATATAATATTGATAAATTATTAAGTTTTTGATGTCCTGCCAATGGAGGCTCAAATCCTCCATGGCAGGACCCTTCCATACCGCATTCTCACCGACACAGACATACAATCACGCACCGTTTCCCCCTCCCCGGGGGGATCCAGCACCGCCAGAAGGCACCCCAGGCTGCACGGCGGGCCCCGCCAGGCCCGGGTAACCCGACCCACCCGTCCCAGGCCCAGGCCGGTGAGGGAACGCGGGTGATGTGGGACCCCCTCCCGCCCCTTGTGTTGAGTGCATGTGATTAATGCCATAAAAACAGGGAGGAGGGAGGGCCAAGTATCGATTGACACAGACCCCCCCCCCTCCCGAACTACGTGTCCTTGTCAAGTGTATTTATAAAGTGTTGAATGTGCAGTGTCTATTTTGCTGTTAAAACCGTGAGGCGGGGAGTGCCAGGCCCCGCGGGACAGTGCCCCCCACGACCCGGACCCCCCGCCTTTCGCCTATGTGCGTATGAATCGTGTAGGGGGGGCAAGAGGGGGAGCGGAGGCCGAAGCCAGGAAGCAGGACCAGCAAAGCCGGCCCTGATAAGACACCCGCGTCCCCCCACCGGCCGTCCAGTAGACGGGGGCCGGCCCCCCGAGCCGGGCAAGGGCCCCACCGTACCTCCAAGGGCGCCCCCGGCGCCGCCGGAGCCCCCAGACGGAGGGGGAAACGGTCCAACATCCTCCCATTCATACTGACAACATAAGACATAGATACCTGGGAATGGTAGCACCCCGCCGTCGCGCCCGCCCGTGCACCCCCCGGTCAGGGGAGGCCCGCCCCCCGGACCCGGCCCCACCCCCCCCCGAGGCCACCCCGGCGGACACCCCAAGGGTCCCGGAGTCCCCACATCCGCAGGGGCACTTGGCCCCCGCCCAGCGACGGAGGACCAAGGCAGCAATGCAAATATGTCTGGAGCTGCAAAAAATGAAAAGACAACACATGCTGGGGGAAGATTTTTTTTCTCATTATGCATTTCGAGAAAGAAGTCAAAAATTTGAGAAAAAGTCGAAATGTCAAGATTAATTTTGAAGTACAATCTTGAGAAAAAAGTCCAAATGTCGAGAAAAAAAGAAGAAAAAAAAGAAAAAAGGAAGAAAGAAAAAGAGAAGAAAAAAGAAGAAAAAAGGGAAAAAGAAGAAAAAAGAAAAAGAAAAAAATAGAAAAAAAGGAAAAAAAGAGATAAAAAGAGAAAAAAAGGAAGAAAGAAAAAGAGAAGAAAAAAAGAAGAAAAAAATGAAAAAAGAAGAAAAAAGAAAAAGAAAAAAAGAGAGAAACAAAGGAAGAAAGAAAAAGAGAAGGAAAAAAGAAGAAAAAAAGGAAAAAAAGAAGAAAAAAGAAAAAGAAAAAAGAGAAGAAAAAGAAAAAAAGAGAAAAAAGGAAAAAAGAAAAAGAGAAGAAAAAAAAGAAGAAAAAAAGAAAAAGAAAAAAGAGAAGAAAAAGAAAAAAAGAGAAAAAAGGAAAAAAGAAAAAGAGAAGAAAAAAAAGAAGAAAAAAAGAAAAAAGAAAGAGAAAAAAAAGAAGAAAAAAAGGAAAAAAAAGGTGAAACATTTTTGAAAAAGCTCCAGGAGCCACTAGGGCGGCGGTAGAGCCGCGGGTAGCCGAGCCCCGGGCTAGCATGACTTTATCTTCTCGTTGCACTGCCCCCTGTAGGTTTGGATGCTCATAGCACCTTAACAGATATTTATGCAGATTGCTGGAAATGATGGTATTTTTACCCGGCTATGTGTAAACGTGGCCTGATATTTTCAGTACAGGACTTTAGTTTAATCACCGTGGAAACATTATTATTAACGTCTTTTCTACGAGCACTAACTCATTAGTCCAGGACGGTTTGTGGGTTATTTCAGCGTTCGCTGTGAGTTCTTCCTGTAATGGAAAAGGCACCTAAATCTTTGGAGTTGGCATCAACATTCAGGGCCAAATGTTTCCAAAGAAAGCTGCAGATGTGGGTCAGGGTCGGGTTTTCTCCCTGAACTGCAGGGAATCTTACACTTATCTTTAATAAGACGTTCCCAACAACGCTGATTCTGATTGGCTGTACCAGCGGTCGGCAACCCAAAATGTTTTAGATCCATATTGGACCAAAAACACAAAAAACAAATATGTCTGGAGACGCAAAAAGTGAAAAGACAACACATGCTGGGGAAGATTTTTTTTCTCTTTATGCACTTCGAGAAAGAAGTCAAGATTTTGAGAAAAAGTCGAAATGTCGAGAAAAAAGTCAAAATGTCGACATTAAAAAGGAAAAGAAAAAGGAAGAAAAAAGAGAAGAAAAAAAAGAAAAAAGGAAGAAAGAAGAGAAAAAAGGGAAAAAGAATAAAAGGAAGAAAGAAAAAGAGAAGAAAAAAGAAGAAAAAAAGGGAAAAAGAAGAAAAAAGAAAAAGAAAAAAAGAGAAAAAAAGGAAAAAAACGAGAAAAAAGGGAAAAAAGAAAAAAGAAAAAGAAAAAAAGAGGAAAAAAAGGAAAAAAAGAGAAAAAAGGAAGAAAAAAGAAAAAGAAAAAAAGAGAGAAAAAAGGAAGAAAGAAAAAGAAGCAAAAAAGAAGAAAAAAAGGAAAAAAAGAGAGAAAAAAGGAAGAAAGAAAAAGAGAAGAAAAAAAGAAGAAAAAAAGGAAAAAAGAAGAAAAAAAACGAAAAAAAGAGAAAAAAGGAAGAAAGAAAAAGAGAAGAAAAAAAGAAGAAAAAAAGAAAAAAAAGAAAGATAAAAAAAGAAGAAAAAAACGAAAAAAGGTGAAACATTTTTGAAAAAGCTCCAGGAGCCACTAGGGCGGCGCTAGAGCCACGGGTTGCCAAACCCTGGGCTAGCATGACTTTATCTTCTCGTTACACTGCCCCCTGTAGGTTTGGCTGCTCATAGCACCTTAACAGATATTTATGCAGGTTCCTGGAAATGATGGGATTTTTACCCGGCTACGTGTAAACGTGGCCTGATATTTTCAGTACAGGACTTTAGTTTAATCACCGTGGAAACATTATTATTAACGTCTTTTCTCTGAGCACTAACTCATTAGTCCAGGACGGTTTGTGGGTTATTTCAGCGTTCGCTGTGAGTTCTTCCTGTAATGGAAAAGGCACCTAAATCTTTGGAGTTGGCATCAACATTCAGGGCCAAATGTTTCCAAAGAAAGCTGCAGATGTGGGTCAGGGTCGGGTTTTCTCCCTGAACTGCAGGGAATCTTACACTTATCTTTAATAAGACGTTCCCAACAACGCAGAAGGCTGTTTCCCTGTGAACATCGGCCTATAAATTATAAAAAACTCTAGTGAGTCATTATTGAAGTGACAGGAAATGGGACCTGAAGGGAAATTCCTGCGCTGCCAGAGTGTCAGAGCGGCTGATTTAGCTTTATTCCCCTCAGCCATCCAGCTCCGTTATATCATCCTAATGTAAGTATGACTTCACAGTTATTGTTGAGGGTTACGGACCCAAAAGTGCAGGCGTGTGTTCTCAGTCTTGGCAGCGCGGAGGGGAAAAAAAGAGAAATCCAAAAACAGTGACCTCTGCCTGGCAACTAATAAAAACTGGCCTTCACATCTTCTTTGCATCTGGGGGCCAATTATGTGAGAGTTAAAAGCCGAAACACCTCGGGAGGGCATAAATCGCCGGCAGAGCGGAGACGGAGGCATGGAGGCCAGATGGGCGGCCTGGCTGGCGCGAGCTCGCGCGGCGTCGGGTTAGCTAGTCGGGCCGGGGACGGGCCGGCCTTGGAGCCCTGATTAGTGGGAGCCACATGGCTCATTACGGCGCTGACCTGTGGAGCAGATGGAGGTTAAAGGTGGGGGAAGTGTGTAAACCCCGCTGATAGAAGAGGAGATGGTTGTCGTGATGACTGAGCTCGGTTCAGGAGTTCACAGTTTCAGATCTTCATGTTCAGGGGGTTTTCCAGCAGAGTTGAGGTGCGTTCCTTCAACATTATCACATTAAAACAGGTTTTCTGGGAAGAAATACAATCAAATGTCCCCTGTGTCATCTTTTTAAAGGTCTTGGATGACTTCTTGCAGATTATATTCAGTTTATTTTAACCTCCTAAGACCTGGTGTATGCATATGTGAACATTTTGTCATGTTTTACTTCTTAACGCAACAAGAATAAACGTTGCATTTAAAATCTACTTTCCTTGTTGCATCATCAGTGCAAAAAAAGAGCCAATGATTGTTGTAAATCAAACCCAAGGGTGTGGTCTTTTGATTAACAACTGTCCAGATCAGGTCTGACTTATGGATACAATATGATGCAATGGATAGATATGATGTGAAAGATACAATGTGATAGATACGATATGATGCAATATGATGTCATATAGTAGATACGATGGATACGATGCGATAGATATAATGCAATAGATACAATAAAATGCAATGCAATATTTACGATACGATGCGATACTTTAGATACGATACAATGTGATGCAATGTGATATGTAAGATGCGAAGTGATACTATAGATGGGGTATGATGCGATACTAGATATGATAGGATGCAATACGATATGTACGATGCGATAAATATTATATGATGTGATGCATTAGATATGATATGATGCAACACGATATGTACAATATGATGCGATACTATAGATACGAAATGATACGATACAACCCCAGTGCGCAAAAAGACGTCTAAACAACGTCGTCCCAGCAGGGTACAAGAATGTAACGCCAGATGACGTCGTAATTTGGTCGGGTATCAACGTCACCAGGACCTCCAGACAAGGGCCAATTCTAGTCCAAAACAGGTCATTAGGGACGTCTTCCTAACGTCTTTTTCGACATTGGAATGGATCTCTCCACCTTTCCATTTTTAAAACAGAGCATGCAATACAAAGTAAAATTCAAATAGTAACTGTCACAGCCTGGCTCACAGCCATGACAAGGAGAGACACACACCATGATAAGGAATAACAAAATAAGTTTATTAATAAGAAACGACTTGTGTTGTAGGATGCAAAACGAAACAACAGGATAAAAAAGGAAACTAAGGCTGCCACATCAGCGACCAGGTGCCTGCAAGTGAAGGAAGAGAGAGAGAGTATGAATAACCGGCTTGGATTTCTACACTGGTAGACACCGGGCCCAGGTGTCACCAGTTGGCACTGATTACCACACTGCTGTTAACGAGTAGAGCAATACTACAGCACTACCACAGGGGTCGCTACTGAACATTCAGTAGAATTTTTTTTCCAAAGCATTACAATAATAAATATATTCACAACTTTCCCATTTTAAATGGAGAACACAAATAAAAAATGGTAACAATCAGTAAAATCAAGATATTACATAGTTTTAGTAACATTTATCATTCCAAAAAATTTCTTGCACCTGTTTTAGACGTCTGCATGACGTCACAAAAAATTACCCAACCAGAGGTCAGATATTGAACTGCATATATTTAGACGTCAAAGTATTGCACGTTGTATGGACGTCTAGAAATGGTCTTCGACGGACCGACCAAATATAGACTAGATCTGCACGTCACCCAGACCTCCAATGTTTGCTGGGACCTGACATGCCACAACAGGAAAGAAAACAATATCAACAGAAACAATAGACGATGAAACGATACAACACAACATGTCACGTCGTATCATAACGTGTGAATGCGATGCTACATAAGATAAGACGATAGAATACAACGAAGAAATCAAGGCCTGAGGAAGCAGACTCTTTTTCCTAGAGAGGAACAGCATCAGTACGGATTGCCAGGTTACTATTTTTAAACAACCTGGTGTTTATTTAGAATGAAATCTAAATGAGTTTAAATCAAATCCAGCAGAACAGATGAGTCCTTTCTGCTGAAGTTGAGCCGACAAACACGAGCCTAACGACTGATCCGTCCACCATCAGTCCCTTCCTGCCCCGTCAGGCCCGGCTCTCTGTCGTCATGCCAACCTCCTGCCAGGCCGTCGTCATGTTCTTGGCGACGGTCCCCGGCCCGTCTGAACGGAGGTCTGTGCTCCCCCCTCTGACGAGTCCCACCTGGACCCGGGACCAGCAGGACCAGACAACGTTTCCCTGTCCCGCCCGCCCCCCCGGCCAGCGGTCAGATCTGTGTGTGGACCCTTCATGACCGGACAGCGCCAGGACCCTTCAGCGGCCTGACGGCCAGGTTACCTGAGACCCGGCAGAGAGACGGGGGGGACGGGTTGAAGTCTTGTCAGGGTGTGTTGAGGGAAAGCTGAACTCCCGTCAGAGGAGGCAGATCTGACAGAGATCAGAGACGAGGCCCGGAGGGGTGACGGGAGAAGAGCTAAAGAGTTTCAGCTGGACCAGACCGGGACCCTCCTGGTCCCAAACAGACGTCACAGATGAACTGGGGTTGGATCTGATCAGCAGCAGAAGCTGCTGCAAACATCTTTGGGATCTTTGGGGGTCATTGGGGGTCTTTGGGGATCTTTGGGAGTCATTGGGGATCTTTGGGGGTCACTGGGGATCTTTGGGGGTCATTGGGGATCTTTGGGGGTCATTGGGGATCTTTGGGGGTCATTGGGGGTCTTTGGGGGTCATTGGGGGTCATTGGGAGTCATTGGGGGTCATTGGGGATCTTTGGGAGTCATTGGGGGTCATTGGGTATCTTTGGGAGTCATTGGGGGTCATTGGGGATCTTTGGGGATCTTTGGGGGTCATTGGGGGTCATTGGGGATCTTTGGGAGTCATTGGGGATCTTTGGGGGTCATTGGGGGTCATTGGGGGTCATTGGGGATCTTTGGGAGTCATTGGGGGTCATTGGGGATCTTTGGGAGTCATTGGGGGTCATTGGGGATCTTTGGGAGTCATTGGGGGTCATTGTGGATCTTTGGGGGTCATTGGGGATCTTTGGGAGTCATTGGGGGTCATTGTGGATCTTTGGGGGTCATTGGGGATCTTTGGGAGTCATTGGGGATCTTTGGGGGTCATTGGGGATCTTTGGGAGTCATTGGGGGTCATTGGGGATCTTTGGGGGTCATTGGGGATCATTGGGGATCTTTGGGAGTCATTGGGGGTCATTGGGGGTCATTGGGGGTCATTGGGGATCTTTGGGAGTCATTGGGGATCTTTGGGAGTCATTGGGGATCTTTGGGGGTCATTGGGGGTCATTGGGGATCTTTGGGAGTCATTGGGGATCTTTGGGGGTCATTGGGGGTCATTGGGGATCTTTGGGGCCATTGGGGGTCATTGGGGATCTTTGGGAGTCATTGGGGATCTTTGGGGGTCATTGGGGGTCATTGGGGATCTTTGGGAGTCATTGGGGATCTTTGCGGGTCATTGGGGGTCATTGGGGATCTTTGGGGGTCATTGGGGGTCATTGGGGATCTTTGGGAGTCATTGTGGATCTTTGGGGGTCTTTGGGAGTCATTGGGGGTCATTGTGGATCTTTGGGGGTCATTGTGGATCTTTGGGGATCTTTGGGAGTCATTGGGGGTCATTGGGGGTCATTGTGGATCTTTGGGGGTCATTGTGGATCTTTGGGGGTCATTGGGAGTCATTGGGGGTCATTGTGGATCTTTGGGGGTCATTGTGGATCTTTGGGGATCTTTGGGAGTCATTGGGGGTCATTGGGGATCTTTGGGGGTCATTGGGGGTCATTGGGGATCTTTGGGAGTCATTGGGGGTCATTGGGGATCTTTGCGGGTCATTGGGGGTCATTGGGGATCTTTGGGGGTCATTGGGGGTCATTGGGGGTCATTGGGGATCTTTGGGAGTCATTGGGGATCTTTGGGGGTCATTGGGGATCTTTGGGAGTCATTGGGGGTCATTGTGGATCTTTGGGGGTCATTGTGGATCTTTGGGGGTCATTGGGGATCTTTGGGAGTCATTGGGGGTCATTGTGGATCTTTGGGGGTCATTGGGGATCTTTGGGAGTCATTGGGGGTCATTGGGGATCTTTGGGAGTCATTGGGGGTCATTGGGGATCTTTGGGGGTCATTGGGGGTCATTGGGGATCTTTGGGGATCATTGGGGGTCATTGGGGGTCATTGGGGATCTTTGGGAGTCATTTGGGGTCATTGGGGATCTTTGGGGGTCATTGGGGATCATTAGGGGTCATTGGGGATCTTTGGGGGTCTTTGGGGGTCATTGGGGATCTTTGGGGGTCATTGGGGATCTTTGGGGGTCATTGGGGATCATTAGGGGTCATTGGGGATCTTTGGGGGTCTTTGGGGGTCATTGGGGATCTTTGGGGGTCTTTGGGGGTCATTGGGGATCTTTGGGGGTCATTGGGGATCTTTGGGGGTTATTGGGGATCTTTGGGGGTTATTGGGGTCATTGCTGCAAACATTCTGGACAAGTTAATCACTCTGTCTCTGTTAATGGACTTCAGGATGAAACAGATGCTTAATAATCCGTTGACAGAACTGAATTAGCAGACACATGATCTGGACCTGATACTTTAGATACGATGTGATGCGATGTGTACGATTTGATACTATAGTAGTAGTAGAAGTTTATTGCAGACTCGTGGTCCATACAAAAACATAACATAGGACAAAATACATACAATACATAAAACCTGTCCAGCAGGGAGAATTACAAATACAAGCTTTTAAGCCAATGTCTCCTGAGACAAGAGGAGTATCTGACACAGCTCTTCCCAGGGTCATTTATATTAACAATGATGCCAATTATAGATACGATATGATGTGATACTATAGATACAAGGCGATACTATAGATACGATATGATATGATATGATGTGATACTATACGGCGTGTTGAGGAGAAGCTGAACTCCCGTCAGAGGAGGCAGATCTGACAGAGATCAGAGACGAGGCCCGGAGGGGTGACGGGAGAAGAGCTAAAGAGTTTCAGCTGGACCAGACCGGGACCCTCCTGGTCCCAAACAGACGTCACAGATGAACTGGGGTTGGATCTGATCAGCAGCAGAAGCTGCTGCAAACATTCTGGACAAGTTAATCACTCTGTCTCTGTTAATGGACGTCAGGATGAAACAGATGCTTAATAATCCGTTGACAGAACTGAATTAGCAGACACATGATCTGGACCTGATCTGGACCTGATATGGACCTGATCTGGACCTGATATGGACCTGATCTGGACCTGATCTGGACCTGATCTGGTCTCGGCCTGAAATACACTGCAAAAACTCAAAATATTACCAGGAATATTTGTCTTATTTCTAGTTAAAATGTCTAAATTTTAGTCAAAAAACAAGTCATCACCAGAAAAATAATTTGTTATTTGACCATTTTCACCTGTTTCAAGTACATTTTCAATTGAAATAAGTAGAAAAATCTGCCAATGGAAGAAGATTTATCTTTTTTTTTAGATTTATCTAAAAAAAATCTTGTTCCACTGGCAAATTTTTCTACTTATTTCAAGTGAAAATCTACTTGAAACAGGTGAAAATTGTTGTTTTTTCCAGTGATGAGTCTTGTTTTAAGTATAATAAGATTTTTTTTACTAAAATGAGACATTTTAACTAGAAAAAAGACAAATATTCTTGTTAAGATTTTGAGTTTTTGCAGTGCAGGCCTTATGGGCTTGATATGGATTTGGACCTGGTCTTGGCCTGAAATAGGCCTGATCTGGGTTTGATATGGGACTGGTTTGGACCTGTTATGGACCTGATTTCGGCTACTTTTTTGTATTTGTATTTATTTATTTAGCACAATTTAAAAAAAAATAGTGCAAGGAGGGAACGAAGCCCAGAGAGCTTGTACAGAGTTCCACCCCCGTCATCTACTGTAAACAGAAAATTAAATGTACAAACATAGGAAAACTCTAATTATAAACAAAGAAAACAAGGATATATAATAGAGAATACATTGAAAAATTAGGACATGAGATGTTTTTTCAGCAATTTTTTGAAGGATATAAATGACAATGTGGACCTCAGAGACATATCTAAATTGTTCCAGAGTTTAGGACCTCTAAATGAAATATTAAACTGATGAAAAGATGTTCAACAGAAGGGTAAATATAGATTGACACTGTGTCTAGTTGAGTATGAATGCAAGTCAGATGAAAAACTAAAGAAATTATGAAAAGTGTCCGGAAGATCTTGCTTATTGTTGATAAACTTGTGCACAAATAAACATGAGTGAAAAACATTGAGTTTATGAATGGGTAATATAGAGTATTTTTTGAACAGAGGTGCGGATGGATTATGTCTATTGGACATACAGATTGATCTCAGGAATCTCTTCTGGATTATCAGTAGTTTGTTAAGGAAGGATGGATAAGTTGCAGACTTATACTTTATACTTATACTTTTGCTCCTCACAGCACAGTAACTGCCATGTGGGCCCGGCAGGTCCCAGAGTTCCTTGGATTTACATGTGTTGTCTGATCCAGATGTGTTGTCTGATCCAGATGTGGCCCAGACTCCCTACGTTAGTCCTGACGTGTTGTGAAGGCCGGACGTGGCCCAGAACCTCGGGGGGGGTGCTGGATGTCTCAGCTGATCTCCACGGGTCCTGACAGACCTCCACCCAGGGGGGCGGAGCCTCCGTCCGCCTGCAGCCCGTTGGCCGAGCCGGGCGTGGTCTTGACTCCGCGTTGACCCCGGCTGAACTCGACTAAACACAGTCAGAATGTTTGGGTCTTTTTAAACAGGCAATCACATGCGATGACAACTGATTCATCAGGCCCGGAGCTGCAGCGCCGCGCCGCTGCAGACGCTCGTTAGCTCCGGAGAAACCTTCCCGCTAATTGGGAAAATGTGGCCTTGCTCAAATAAAGATGCAGCTGTCTCTCCAGCGCAGGCCGCCGAACAAATTTGGCCGGCGAATCGGATTCTTAATCAAATTATTTTTAGCCATGGCACATTTAATCCACTGTTGTTTTATTCATCAGCCGTCCCGGGGATTTATGGTGGCGCTGGCGGCCGCGCCGCCTCTCATCTCAGCCTTTTCCCAGAGTTGAGGAGCCCACATCTGCTCCCAATCAGGCGGGCGGGGGGCCGGTGGGGGGACGGGGGCGGTTATTAGCCGGCCCTGGCACAGGTAGAGCCGTGCAGAGGTGCCCCGTCTCCCCCGGAGCTCCTGGTAGCCCTGCTCGCTGCCCCGGCTCCCGCGCCCTCGTTAGCTTCATTAGCAGGAGCCGGCGGCGCCGCCGCGGCCGTGGGTCCGGGCCGGGGGTCCGGCCCCGGTTCTGGCAGCGCCCCCCCCTCTCGGAGGGGGGGTCGGCCCCTGATCCTGCAGAACCCTGGCCGACTTAATCACAAGGAATAACGACTCATTGTTCTGAACCAGAACGCTGTGACGCGTATTTACGAGCTCGCCACGCCGTTCCTGCTCTTCATAAACAATCACATAAAAACTGATCTGACTATTCTGAAAAACCAGCTTTTATTGCCTCCGCAGGACCGGAGCTCTGCACTAAACGTGAAGCAAGAAGAAGAAGTTAGAACGGCACATAAACGCTCGCACAACATTCGCTCTCTTAGAAGTGGCTCCTCTTTTCTCTGATGCTCCTTTACTGCCGTCAAACATCTGCAAACATCTGCAAACATCTGTTGGGACTTAAAACCACAAAACAAAGACTGTGCGATGGATAAATGACACCATGAATGGAAAGAATGATGGTTTTGATGGTGGTGAACTCCACAACGCCACCGCCGCCGTGACCACATCCACTCGCGCGGTTCCCGTCCGGACCTCCGACCTCCAGCCGCGACGCTGCGGAGGGTTTTTGAGCGGGAACCGTCCTCCCGAACAACGGCAAATACGGGTTTATCAGGAACCCAGAGGGTCCGAATCTGCCCTGTTTAGCCAGGTATGACCCGTGCAGCCCGGTTTCCCTCCCATTCACAGCCATTTCCCATCGGTACAGAACGTACCAGACCAATCACAGCAGGTGTAGGTGATTCAGAGCAACCAGGATGCTGTAGAATCACCAATAACTGTCAGGGTTTGACACTTCCCCCCAGTTTGAGTTTCAGTTCTGTCCCTCCTGTTTCCCATTTGCCCTGATTGTCTGCACCTGTGTCTCGTCGTGTCTCGTTATCCCCTGTGCATATCTGGTCTTGTCATACCCTTGTTCCCTGTCGGTCCGTACTGTTTGCTCCCTCCATGTCTCCTCGTCGTTGTTGGATTCCAGTTCTTGTTCTGCTTTTGATCCTGCCCAGCAGCGTTTTTGTTTTTGCTCAATAAATCCTGTTTTGTTGCGAACTCCTGCCTCCTGCTCTCCTGCGTTTGGGTCCTCAACAACCACACCTTGTGACAAATAACAACCTGGACCAACGAGCTTTTACGGTAAAACCGTATCATCAGTAAAGTTGCTTTCGTCAACAAAAATGATGACTAAATATCGTCATCAACGATCCTTTCACCTGAGGAAAACGAGACGAGAGGCGAACGAAAATGCTGGTCATGTGACGATAACGATAATTAAATATATAATGCAATATCGTAGAGGAATAAAAACCAGACTAAAATGTAGATTACAAAATAAAAACTCTGCTAAAATGTGTCTTCATTTTCGTTGACCAAAACGAGACAAAATGTTCAAATAAAGGGGATCTTCTGTGGTCATGGAGACGACTGCAGATGTCCTCTAGGGTCTTCGGGGCCTTTGTGGGTCTTTGGGGGTCATTGTGGATCTTTGGGGGTCATTGGGGAACTTTGGGGGTCATTGGGGGTCTTTGGGGGTCATTGGGGATCTTTGGGGGTCATTGGGGGTCATTGGGGATCTTTGGGGGTCTTTGGGGGTCATTGTAGATCTTTGGGGGTCATTGGGGGTCTTTGGGGGTCATTGGGGGTCTTTGGGGGTCATTGGGGGTCATTGGGGATCTTTGGGGGTCTTTGGGGGTCATTTAAAATTGTATTACTTGCATATAAAGCCCAAAACGGCTCAGCTCTGCAGTATTTACAAGACCTGATAGAGCCTTATGTTCCTGGCAGAGCTCTCCGTTCTCAGAGTGCAGGTTTACTCGTAGTTCCTAGAGTATCCAAATGTAGATTTGGAGGGCGGGCGTTCTGCTATCAGGCACCATTACTATGGAACCAACTTCCAATCTGGGTTAAGGAGGCTGACACCACCTCCACCTTTAAAACTAAACTTAAAACCTTTCTGTTTAGTAAAGCCTATAGTTAGTGTTTAGTAAACCTGTACCTGGTGTTGGTAAATCTCTAGTTAGTGTAAACTCTAGTGTGTTAGAGTCAGTAGTCATAGTTGCAGCTATAGAACAAGACTATAATAGTTAGTCTCAAATATAGCTTGGTGGTAGATATGCTGCTATAGGCCTATGCTGCAGGGGGCACCGACATGATCCACTGGGCGGTGCCTCTCACCCTTCTTCTCCTCTCCTCTTCCCTTCCTCTCTGCTCCATTTCCATTTTTATTTATTATAAATATCTCATAACTATCATTTTTGTCCATCGTTCCTGTAGTTTCTTGTGCCGGCCCTCCTTTTTTCTCTTTTGTGCATGTTTGCAGGCCGGAGCCTCGGGAGCTGCTGCTGGCCTGCGGTCCCGGTCCCCCCCACACCCCCGGTCATCCCGCTGCTGCTTCCACCTGCCTGCTGTGCTGTTGCCGTCCCTGACCCCCCAGTTTGGCCTTCGGCAGGAGGGTCCCCCCTTATGAGCCTGGTCCTGGTCCAGGTTTCTTCCTCCTAAAGGGGAGTTTTTCTTGCCACTGTTTGGCTTAAGGTTTTTCTCCCACTAGGGGAGTTTTTACCTGCCATTGTTTATGTAATAATTGCTTAGGGGATTATATTTATATTTATATTTATAATGATATTAATATTTATATTTATATTTATGTTTATGTTTATGTTCTGGATCTCTGTAAAGCGTCTAGAGACAACATCTGTTGTATTAGATGCTATATAAATAAAATTGAATTGAATTGAATTGGTCTTTGGGGGTCTTTAAGGGTCTTTAAGGGGATCTGCTCTGGGGCCGGAGAAGAAGAAGATCCATCTCTTGATCCACTTTCCTACATAGACGTGGAAAAGAAAACCCAATGTGTCGTCGGAAAAGAAAAAGACGGGGAGAAATGCGGAAAAATAAATATGTTGTAAACTCAAATGAGAGTCTTCTGTATCTGGAATGAATGTATTCTTGAGTCTATAAGGTAACAATAATATAATAATAATAATAATAATAATAATAATAATAATAATAAGATAACCTCGTTTGAATTGTAAAATGGGTTTGGCTAAATACAATCTTTGACTAAAACGAGTCTAATATGGACAATTGTGACTAAAATAAGACTGAAACGCTCAGACTTTTAGTCGACTGAAACTGGACACGACTAAAAGGAGAATAAACGTGACTAAAACTAATTAAAACTTAAAGGATAACTTGACCCAAAGACTTAAAACATTGACAAAAACACCACTAGTGGAACGTGAAGTTTTCTGCTGTGGTCGCCATCCTGGGACGGGGAACATGCCGGCTGGTCGCCGTGGCAACCGCCTGCAAGGATCTGCAACACACGCGACCACGTGTTGACGCGGTGAACGACAGGGAGCTGCAGACGAGCGTCAGACTCCTCCAGATGTTGTTTGTCCTTCATTTCAACCGTGCAGGTGCTGGAAAAACACTTCCTGGCCACGCCCCCCTGCTGTCAATCACTCAGCTGACCTTAACCTTAAAAGTCTTAATGATGGCAAAACAAAATCAATGTTGCTTTGTTCTAAGTATCAATTTAAACCTCAACTAATACTGACATTCAATTTAAATAATATTTCTGTTGAACAGGTTCATGAGACAAAGGTTTTGGGTGTAATTTTAGATCATTATCTGTCCTGGTCCAAACAAACTGATTCTGTAGTTTGCAAAATGGGAAGAGGCTCTAGTCACAAGTGAGAAGAATCTCTACATTTTTATCTCTAGGGGCCAGTTGTTCAAAAAATTTAATCTGGATCAAAGTTATCCAAATCCTACTGGAAAGTTTTGAACAACACAAACTGAAAGTTTGATCCAGATTAAAACTGGATTACGTGATCTAATCCGATTTCAGAATCCTTCTTTCCCTTTTGAACAACCCATTTTCAAACTTTGATCCAATCCGATAACCAAAATCCGATCAGATTACCTTTGAACAACTGGCCCCAGATGTTAGGAAACGGGTTTTGAATGCTTTGGTTTTGTCACAACAGGATTATTGTTTTGTAGTTTGGTCAAATACTTCAGTTAAGAATGTAAAGAAATTACAAGTGGCACAAAATAAAGCTGCACGTTGTGCTCTATTGTGTCCTTATAGATCTAATGTGTCCAGTAGTAATGTAAAATGGATAATATGGGATGTTGAGTATTTGATCCTTTAAATACACGACCCATGACATGAATTGTATTACACATTGTGAACATTATAAGATAAAGAGAAAAAAAACAATTCTATCGCTTTATTTGATATTCATTCAGTCATTGGCCTTTATTTAACCAGGCAGGTCATTAAGAACATTCTTATTTACAATAACGGCCTGGCAAGAGACAAGGAAGTGGTTTAGGGAGTAAAACACAGTAAAGTTGTAGCTCTACAAAGGTAGAAAACCATTAGGTAGCATTTTTTGGCAAAGCAGCAGAAATCGGTAGAACACCGGGTCCACGCTGGAGGACATCAGGACCAGTCGTTGGACCAGAAGGAGAGACGATAAAGGAGAGGAACTCTCTCAGGCCCCGTTTCCACGTACTGTAGCAAAAACGGTGGTGTTTTCATGCTTTTTTCTTCGTTCATTTACAGGAAAACGAAGCTCAAAGTCTCCAAAAACCATCTTTTCTGAAAACTCCGGCCAAATTGGAGATTTTTAAAACCTCCGTCTTCACGTTTTAGTCTACTTGCCAGCAATGTGAACCCGGAAATGTTGAGTACCCCAAAGTTTTATGTTAGAAATGTACAGTATGGGTCCCCAGCATTTAGAAACTGCCGGATGCTAACTTGCATATGTTGGGCAATTAGCATAATTAGCATAATTAGCATAAATTAGCATACTCCAATATATGGACAATATTTCAGCAATTGCTTGGCCAATTTGGACAATATTGGAGTGGTTTTGGGGGTTATTGAGGATGCTGAATCCATTTCTGACATTTTCAAAATTCAAAATGGCTGTTTAAGCCAGAAGTGGCCATATTTCAACTCCTTCCGGGCCGATTTTGATGAAGTTTCAGTCAGTTTAGAAGTTTTAGAAGATGCTGAATCGATTGGACTGGACAGATAACTTACGTATTTGAAATAATTGAAACAACTGGTTATAAATTGTAAGATATTTATGAACACAATTATCCAAACAGTGCAGAACATGTACATTTTAATTCACCATTACACTCTGAGGTGACTGGGTATTGACTTGGGTATTGGAGGTAACATAGGCAGGTACCATACCAAACTAGAATAATATGACTATGGCTATATAATATCCTCAAAAAATAGAGAAGGGACTATAATACAAGTAAAAAATGTTCAACAGGTAGAACTCATGAGTTTACACACAGGTTTTAAAACACAAATATACCCAAAATTATCAAAGCAGAAAACTCTATGTGAACTAGTTACACAACGCATTACAACTGGAAAACTTTCATCAAGCAAGAGCGCCTTGCATTTCTTCTACTCTGCACTGTATCCTCATCATATCATATCCTCATAATCAGTCTCAACCTCATCCTCGTCGTCTGCTCTTTCATCATCATCTTCTCCAGACTCTACATTCTTGTCTTGCTCTTCTTGCTGTGAGTGTGTGTACGTGTTGCAACATGTACCATCATAGCCTTTGCAGAAGCAGTAGCTGGTACAGGCCAGGCCTGCAGATGCGCAGCTGCACTTTGCTGTTGTACATGGCTTTAACCCAGCTTTGCAGCTACAGCTGATAATGTCCAACAGGGCAGGAGGAGCAATGGGGCTTGCATCCAGGATGGGCATGATGACTTCCTCTCCTTCCTTCTCGCCTTCTTTTTTGTCCCATCCAAATTTGGTAATGTCCACAGCTGGTGGATCAGGGCGGTCTGCTGCTTTCCAAAGCAGCACCTGTAGATGGGCACGTCGTCCGTGAAGGTGCGCGTTTCGATCTGTAGGAGGCAGTGTCTTTAGTGCTGGGGGGGTTTTACGCTTTCGGTAGATGTCATATCTGGCAACGTTCAGAGATGCCGACTTCCTCTGGTTGTACAGAGCCAGGAAGAAACCCCTCACTGCCTCTGAGATCTGCAAATCAGTAGCTCCCTCCTCTCCAATAAAGTGAAGCAGGTCACCAGGTACTACTCTCATGGCCTTGAGCGCAGTTATCTTCCCTTTCCCGGTGGGATAGGAGGTGGTGTCACACCCGGAGAGAGCATGCATAGCCAGGATGGAGCGACACTGCACACCCAGATTCTCTACTGTCGAATTGATATTGAGAACAGTGCCATCCCATCTCTCCATCTGCAGGTGACATGTGATACCCGCCTTCCAGCACCAATAGACCATGAGCACAAACACATCAGTGTCATCGCTGAGAATGCGGACAGTTTTAGCTCCACGCTTGGCTGCATCCAACATGTATGAGATGAGGGAGACGTCAGCCTCATCATGAGTGACAATACTGTCTGCTCTGCTAATCATCTTGATGTGATCTCCTATGCTGTGCCTGCACAGGAGCTCGCCCAGCCTCCGCTTGTTTGTCTTGTTCTTCATCACTTTGTCGCGGCTAGGTAGAGGGGTTGTCAGTGAGAGTTGGTACTCTGTTGAGCTCTCCCCGGCTCTTCTCTGCCTCTCGTGGTCTTTGGCAGAGACTTGCTCATACCGGTCAAAGATGACGAACGTTTGGGTGATGTAGCGATTAAGCCTGCGCCCCATGCTGGCTGCAAGGTCAGTCACGGTGCCTGACGATGGCCACACCACGTGGTAGATAAGCTGCGATGCATCAACGAGTACAATGTCTGCTGGGTGGGGATTGGGGACAAGGATTCCAAGATGCTGGACGATCACAGACTTGTTACCCTTTCTGAGGCATCCATACTCATCGATGATGGATGCAGGGACCGGGCCGAGCTCGTAGTCAAAGAGGGCAGAGAGCTCAAGTCGTCTCTTGTTCCCCACCACCAGCAGCCGAGCAAACAATGCCTCAAGGTCACATATGATCTTCCCATTGACCTTCACTCCTTTTTTCTTGAATTTCATTGTCACCACCTTATTTGAGATGGGCGCATGAAATCCCCCAGGAAGTGATGAAGAGAACCGTGTGCTCATGTTCTGTCCAATCTTCAGTGCATCTTGCACATTGACCTTTCCATCCGCCACCTGGCCGTTTATGATATGGTGGAGGGTAGTAGTCTCTGTGGTGAGTGGGTGGGAGTTTTCCCATAGCACTCTCAGGATTTTAGCCCGGTCCTCTGCGTCCAACTCCCGCCGTCCTTTGCCCTCTTCTTTGTGTCTGTTGGGCTTCATTGTTTTATCCAATGCTTCAGCATCATTGTACATCTCATCCAATGACTTGGAGAGATGGGAGCAGATACCAAAAGATTGGATCCACACGGCGACCTGCTCGGGGTTGGTGGAGATGCCTTTCATGCCTCCTACTCCCTTCCCTTGCTTGATGCATGTCTGCTCCCCAAACATATCACCACTCACTGCAGCTGCACCATCTGAGTGGCGGCACACATGGCTTCCGGCGAGGAGGTCATCCTTGGCAGTAGCAGGAAGGTGCTGCATGTCACGCAGATGCCATGTGATCCACCTTGAGTAGTGATGATGACCGGCGGCAAAGAAATAGGGCAGCATCTCTTCAAGGCACTGTTGTTGCAGCAGCCAGTCACCCTCTCTTTCTGCTCGCCAGAACCTGTGAGCTATTAGGGTTGGGGTGATGAAGCAATCCACCCATAGCCGGCCTGTGGGGTGATCTCTTGCTTTCTCCAGTAATGCCGTTATCTGCTCGTGAGTCTTCCCTCCCTCCTCCAAGAAGTCATGAAGAAGAGCAGACACAACCATACGGAAGGCTCGCATAGCCTTGGGCCAGGCCTTTCCATTGAAGATGGATGTCAGGCCTCCAAATGATGCACCTACTAGCTCCTCCACACCGGTTGAATTCATCAGTTCTCCGATTGAGCCGATGAAGGACATGAGAGTGTGCATCATCCCAGGTCTGAGCACCACTGATGACCATCGCTGTGGATCACTCCACTTGATCAGGCATGCGATCATGTACAGCTGCATGTCAAACGTTATATGACTGTGGCTCATGCCGAGCCGCCTGAGTGATGTGTCTAAGTAGGCGATGGTACTGAGCACTGTATCAGGGTGGGCAGGGGGCGAGTCAAGCAGTGGTCCAAAGACACTTATCGTCTTCAGCTTAGGAGCACTGTCATCACCATTGCGATCTTGCACAACATTGTAGGCTGACCAGTCCAGGGGAAGAGGGGAAGAGTGGAGCTGACAGAGCCAAGCAGCGTCCTTCTTCTGTGCTCTTGAGACACTCTGTTTGATGGCATCTTGGATAGCATCAGTTCTTGGGACTTCTTTCAGAGCTGGTGGAGTCATCTTCTTGGGGCCTGTATAATGTTCAATGACAAAACTGCTCCCTTCTGCTAGACAAAGTTTCCCAGCTTCGAGCTTCGTCAGACGGGGTAATTTTAGTGACATGACTCCACCACCAGGAGTGGCTCCTCCAGTGAACAGGATACCTGCTGGATTCTGCACAAACTGAGTGGCCATGGCATGAGTCGTGCGGCGACCATTGGGTGTGAAGACCACAAGATCAAAATTATCACCCCAACTGTGGATAGGGCCGATGCGCTTCTCCAGGCCAAATGTGCGCAGGTACTTATCTGGGTCCTCAGAAGCATATTTGGCAGCTGACTTCCGGAACCGTAGGACTTCATCATAGGTAGTGACAATACCGTGCTCATTTAGGCTCTGAACCAGTTCTGAGCTACCATGTTTATGGTGGAGTTTCACAGCAAGCCCCAGAGTTGTCTGATTCCAGCTCCTACTGATGTGCTGCTGGATGCATTGAGCAAGTGTAAGTGATGGTTTAGTCACCTTTCCTTCCTTGGACACGAGACTGGAGACAAGCTTGAGGAGGGTTGGACTTGTGTCTTGTATGACCTTGTTATGTCGGAAGCTGCCAAGGTCATATTCACGGGGCAAGGGAATATTCCGGACCTCCGCCCGCACTCTCCTAACAACCTTGGTGACATCATCATCATCACTAGAGGTTTCAGCTTGTTTCACTAGTTTGAGTGACTTACCAACGCACTGTCTAAAGCCAACAATAGTCAGGCACCCTTCAACCCTCAGTACAACTACAGTGTCACCATAATAATCACACAAGTTGGATAGCATCTGCTTCCTGCAGAGGTCCCCCGAATTAGCTACATATACATCGTGTAACTCTGACACAGTCCAGGTCACCGACTTGTTTGCATTCATATGGTCAATGACAGCAGCTAAGCAGCTATCAACTGGTTTACAACTACCACTTGCACTTGAGTCAATAGACACCTTCCTAAAATCATTGTAGCACTTGGTGTGATACTGGGCACCAGCTGCAGGCAGGTCCAGGACGCCATTCACCCGTAGCTCCACTACCCTAGCCCAGTCATCCTGTCGCTCATCACATTTAGACAAGATGACGTCTTTGAAGGATGGAATATTTGGTCTCTCTACAGTCTGGCATTGTTTAACTGGCTTCCACCTTTCAGGGTGTTTGGGGTCTTTATGTTCACAAATAAGACCACAGAAAAGACAATGTATCGAATACTCAAAGGCAGATACTTGAGAGCGAACAATTCGCTTTCCTGGCTGACTATGAGTTGAGTCTGACTTGCGTTTAGTCACATTTCTAGATGTAGAGGTATATGAGCTATAACATGATTTGTGACACAATATGGAGGCTGATGGAGCACCATGGGTAGCAATGATGTTTGACAAAGTCTCATGTATAGCTGTATCTCCGAGCTCTTCACTCCTATTAAGCAGAGTAGCTATGCCTTTAGATCCGGACGTTTTGAAGTCATTGTCCTTGCCGGCGCAGGGCGCGAATAGGCATTTCTTCCCTGACATGCCAATCTGAAATAAATAAACAATGCTTAATATAAGGATAAATACAGATTTCAATGAATCAAACCTTCTTTGTATGCAGTTGAATTTTAATAAATCTAGACTCAAATCTTCTCTGTGTAGTTAATAGATGATGCATCTCGGCAACTTACAGTGCAGCTGCAACATGCGTCAGTCAGATGTTGAATGAGGATGTATGCACCTGATTATGAACACCTACAATTTAAATAAAACGGGATTAAGATAAAAACTCCTTGAATCATAATAAAAATGAATGGCTGGGTTCCACCAACCAGGAATTAATTAAATTGTGCATATTAGAGAAGAATTCACTAGGTTTCCTAGATATCATAAGCATTAGCTAGCTATGCTAATCGCGAGTAGTATAGCTAGCTAACATTTGCTCATTAGCTAGCTACTTAGTTATCGTTAGCCTGTTGGCTAATATAAGCATAACTCACTTTGCCAACTTTTGATAGATTATATTAAGACACTTAACGGTATAATAAAATGCTATTGAGAGGGAGAGATAGCCTACAGATAACATAAGCCTACATAAACTGTCCACCATCAAGGCATCCATGAGTAGAGTTACTGTTAGGTATTCTAAATGATGAGGTAACTTTTTTTGGTAGTTGTGGTAACATTAACTGTTGATGTATTAATTACTGTGGATTAAGTTTGTCTTTTGATTTTACTCAAACTCCCACCATGATATTTTAACAATTTAAACAACTCCAGAGATGGTTTCAAAATAAATAGATATATAAAAAATTTAAATGAAATATGCACTACATACACACTGTAATTGTGGTTATCTACTTCTATTTGATCTACTTACTTGCATTGAGACAATAATCCATGTATAAAAAGCTGTGTACTTACCATCCGGCCGTTATTCCACCCGCAGCAGTAACCACAGCGGCAATCACACGTAAATGACACAATGTTGCGCAGCAAAAAAACGCGAGCAGAACTGAAGAAATTTGAAGAAAATGTATCTCTTAACCTTCACACCAATGATATTGAGCTCTCTTGATTCTGAAATATAAGACCAATGTGTTAAGCATATCAATAACCTCAAAATCAACTCAAAATTCATCAAAATCGGCCCAGAAGGAGTTGAAATATGGCCACCTCAGGTTTAAACGGCCATTTTGAGTTTTGAAAATGTCAGAAATGGATTCAGCATCCCTGATAACCCCCAAAACCACTCCAATATTGTCCAAATTGTCCAAGCAATTGCTGAAATATTGTCCATATATTGGAGTATGCTAATTTATGCTAATTATGCTAATTATGCTAATTGCCCAACATATGCAAGTTAGCATCCGGCAGTTTCTAAATGCTGGGGACCCATACTGTACATTTCTAACATAAAACTTTGGGGTACTCAACATTTCCGGGTTCACAATAGGGCTCTATAGGCTGGCAAATAGACTATTTGCTTGTAAACGGAGAGAAACGGACATTTATTCTTCAGAACGTCACATTATGAGACAGAAACGTCACCAGCGTCATGAGTGACACCTGTGGTTACAATTAGTTTGTAACCGTCAATATTTTCTTGTATTTTACCTGTTTTATATTCTAAAGTCACACTTAAAAGTAACTCCACTTCTCTGTCACTCCAATGCTTCTAGTTACACTGCCCCCTGTAGGTTTGGCTGCTCATAGCACCTTAACAGATATTTATGCAGGTTCCTGGAAATGATGGGATTTTTCAAAACGTAGAGGGTGAAATATCTGTTTTTGAAAAATTTTTAGAAAAAAGATGAAATGTCGAGAAGAAAGTTGAAATTTTGAGAAAAAAGTCCAGAAAAAGTCAAAATTTTGAGAAAAAAGTCGAGAAAAAAGTTGAAATTGTTTAGAAAAAAGTCAAAATATTGAGAAGTAGTTCTCTGTCCCTCCAAACCAAAGACTCTGGTTCATCTTGGAAGTAACTGGAAGTTACTCGTGTCATTTGTTGATGTTTTTTTCCAGGATTCTGATTGGCTAGCATGACTTTATCTTCTAGTTACACTGCCCCCTGTAGGTTTGGCTGCTCATAGCACCTTAACACATATTTATGCAGGTTCCTGGAAATGATGGGATTTCGAAAACGATCTTGTGTAAATGATGGAATTTTTCAAAACGTAGAGGGGGAAATATCTGTTTTTGTAAATACCCTTCTCTGTGGAAACGTGGCCTAAAAGTTCCTTCAGATGTTTAGAAATAAAAGTAAAACTGCTAAATGGGGTAAAAGAGCCGCCTGACAGACGTCTCCCTGCACGTTTGTGGACCAGCGTCCCGGTTCCAGCAGCTGATGCGGCGTCTCCTCCCGTCTCCTCCCGTCTCCTCCCGTCTCCTCCCGTCTCCTCCCGTCTCCTCCCGTCTCCTCCCGTCTCCTCCCGTCTCCTCCCGTCTCCTCCCGTCTCCTCACGTCTCCTCACGTCTCCTCACGTCTCTCCACCTCGGCATCAATCTGCACCAGATAAGATCAGACTTCTGTGGTCGTCTGGGTCTGGAGCGGCGGGTTTGATTGACAGCCAGAACCCGGTACCGGCCTGATGATGATGATGACGACGGTGGTTGGAAAGATGGAGGGCAACGAGCTGCAGGCGCTGCTGCCAGCGTCGCCATGGCAACCCCATCCTGTTGACGTTAAACGCGAGCCGGGACCCGAGCCGGAGCTCTGATGTGGCGGCGATCTCACGTCTCCAAGGCTGATGAAAGGCCGCAGGTCCAAATGGCCCGTTTCACGAGCGCCGTTTTAGACGGGCGTTAAGAGAAACTGCTGCGGTGGCGACGGCAGAGCCGTTTACGAGCCTGTAACTCCCAGCAGATAAACAAACGGAGCAGTTTCTGGAACGCTGGAACGATG
The DNA here is from genome assembly GCF_033807715.1 of Cololabis saira. Classification (NCBI taxonomy): domain Eukaryota; kingdom Metazoa; phylum Chordata; class Actinopteri; order Beloniformes; family Belonidae; genus Cololabis; species Cololabis saira. Next base: position 43,948,684 of record NC_084599.1, read on the forward strand.
CTCCGGGGCAGGAACGGTTCCCTACGTCAGCAGAACCCCGGACAGCAGAGACGGGACCCCCGCGGTGCCAAACCACCAGGTTCTGGGCATAGACAAATATCTACGTAGACGCCCCATCGAGTGTTCTTGTCCGCTGCTCTGATACGTCAACGTCGCCGCCATATTGGATGTTCAAGACTGCGCTGTAAACTAATACAAGTAAATTGACTTATCTTCATAAAGCATCTTTCTACAAAGAAATGTACATTTTACGTCTCATTTATTCATTCACACACGCACTGATATACTTGGGAAACAGTTTAGGCACCAAATAAAATATACTTAATTTTCTCAGATGGCAAAAATAAGAACTTTATTGATCCCACATAGGAGTAATTCATGTTATATCAGCTATAGAGAACAAGGTAGTGCCGAAAAACAATATATATATATATATATATATATATATATATATATATATATATATATATATATATATATATATATATATATATATATATATATATATATATATATATATATGTATATATATATATATATATATATATATATATATATCCCCCCTCACAAAAATAAGAAAAATAGAGAAACATATTTTCTCATCAACAAAAAAAATCTAAATTTTTTCAAGTAACAAAATAACATATTTGAAACAATTTTCAGACAATAAAATAACATTTGAACCATTTTTCAGACAATAAAATAACATGTAGGACCTACAATTAAACCTGCACTCCGAGAACGGAGAGCTCTGCCAGGAACATAAGGCACTATCAGGTCTTGTAAATACTGCGGAGCTAAGCCGTTCTCATCCTGCAGGTCCCGTCAGTCTCTCGTCCTGCAGCTCCTCCGGAGCCTCGTTAACGAGCATGTGTTAGTAATTACCTTGCTGTACCACCGGTGACACAGAGGTGCCCTGGCTCCGAGGCGCTGGCAGCCCCGGCTCCCACCTCCATGTTTACCCCCCTCATCTCCCAGCGCTCCAGCGCGCCAAACCCCGCACCCGAAATAGCTTAATGAGGACGCTTTAATGCCTCTGCTGGAGCAGAATCCCAGGCCCGGTGCCACGCTGCCCTCCCGCCTCGGCTACGACTAATTGCTGAGCGAGCACCCGGCCCGCTGGATTACGGGGCGTTTAAAATGCAAAAAAAAAACGCTGAATGCAGCCATTGTGATGTAGTATTGTCAAATTGGTCTGATTCACCACATGAAACACTTACTTACTTTTGTAATCCTGTATTTGACCCGGTCTGTGTACGTTTTGACCGTATAGAAACAAATATCCAATATCAGTGTAACAGTTTAACAACTAAAAAAGTTTGTTTGCAACACTGGGTTATGAAAAAAATCTAAACATACTGACTCAGATAAGCTAAATATGTGTTGTATGTATGTATGTTTAATATAGTTTTGTCCATCTTATAATTGTCACAGGGCAGGAATTAGTGTGCCTACCTCTTTTTTTATCATTTATTTCATTTAATTTGTTATTTAAGCGTACTCTTAAGTTAAATCCTTATGATTTTTGAAAGCCGTGCAAAGATAAGCCTTGAATGCAAGCATTGTGACGTAGAATTGTCAAATTGGTTTAATTCACCGTATGTATTGTTACAGATTACTTTTGTAATCCTGTATTTGACCCGGTCTTTGTACGTTTTGACCGAATAGAAACATAATTCTTGCCATTGTAAGAATGAGATGAACCTGCTGGATCTACTGCCCTTACTGACTAATAACTGGTGTTTTCTATTATTTTACCTCTTTTCTTATCATTTTATTTCATTCTATTTGTTATTTACTGTTTAATTGTGTCTTCCCGCTTTTAATGTTGATGTAAAGCACTTTGAATTACCTTGTATATGTATCAGTGTCGAAGGTGAAACTGTGGAACCGCCTGGATGAGGAACTAAAAAAAAGTAGCTCAATTTACAAATTTATGAATCTAAAATAATAGATAAATATAGAACACTAATATAAATGATCTTGATATTAAATATCCAACTGTCTAAATTATGCTGTCCTCAATCTTGAGGGACCACATTTATTTCATTCTCTTCTTTGTTAATTTTCTTTGTTTTGCTCGTTCGTTTCGTTTTTTTCTTATTAGTATCTTTTTTTCCTTTTCTGTAATTTGCCTTTTGTTGAAAAGGATAGGCAAAATAAGCCATGAGGCTTCAGCCTAAACCTTTTTGGTAAAAAAAAAAAAAAGAAGAAATGTGTACACACACATATATATATATATATATATATATATATATATATATATATATATATATATATATATATATATATATATATATATATATATATATATATATATATGTATATATATATATATATATATATATATATATATATATACTGTATATATATATGGGTCAATAACGAATAAGGATTTTCAACAGGTCAATTTTAAAATAATTAAAAGAAAGAATATCTATTGCAGTAGTTCAAACATTAAGAAAGTTGTGTACACATAAATTCATAAAAAAACTTTTAAATTAAGTGATTTTTGTCAAGATGAATTGGCACCAACCTTAAAAAAAAGTAATGTGGTGCAACCATGATTCATATTCAAATACATTAATTTCCTTAACATCTTGACATCTTTTCAGTATTATACAGAAATGGTTATTTTAATGGTCGCATCACATGATATTTCATAAAATGGACATCATCAGTCAAACTTTGTTTGTATATTATTATGGAAATATAAATATATATGTATGAATCTTATACACTATAAGACATTTTGGAAATGCCAGATAGAGCAGAAGATTGATTTAAATATATTTAGAGTGATTTCAAAAACGTTTTCAAAACAAGAGTCCTGGTCGGACGGTCGCACCATTTTGACATTTTGACGCAACAACAAATCCTAAATAACTAGTATTTTTTGTAAAATTCAAGTGAGTCCATATGTGGGACAGGTAGGAATATATATGGTATTTTTTATCCATTTAAACCTTTTTTTAATTGAAAAAAAATCTGTTTTTTGGAAAATATAGGCGTCACATCATTGACCCTTATACATATACAGTGTGTATATGCAAACATCTTTAATCTAAATGACCAAAACAAAATAAACTAAACTTGTGTTGAATTGTGCTCTACAAATAAACTTGCCTTGCCTGAAAACGGTGCTGAAAGTTTGTTTTTAACATTCTAGTCCTGCGTGCATCCTGCTAGCATGCAAAAGAAAAATGCAGTCATGCACAGAACATAATCACAAACACAGCTGGGCAATCAGGCATCCTGAGGGGCAGTGATTTACAACCTGGGACCATTTTATTAATTTAATTACACATTTACAATCATTCCTCTCGCAGGAAAACAGGGAGGAAAGTGCTGCCTGTGAGCTTTTCTGCAGAGGCAGCCAATCCCCTTTTATTTTATGGACGAGGGAGAAAGATGTTTGCTTTATTTTACGAGCGGCCCGGAGGTTTCCTTAATGTGTCAGAAACACAAAGGGTGTGTCGTGTAAAGCAGAGGCCTTTAAAAAGCCCTTTAAAGCGTTTCGTTTGGTAGGTTTCCACCCGCCCACCGAGGGAAGTATTCACTCACCGTAAACAAGGATTTTAATCCAAACATCTCCTTCAGACGTCGTCCTTCACATCACACCGGACCGTCAGTCTTCACGGGTGACAAAAGTTAAAATTGAAGGTTGTTTTAGTGTATAAAATGCACATGACGTCACAGATGCGACTTCACGGCGGGTTTCACCCACTGAGTGACAGAAAGACTGCGTGAATAAAGACTGAGTGTTAGAAAGACTGAGGGCCTGATTTACTAAAGGTTTGCGTGTGTAAAAACGTGTGCAAACTTGACATCACCCGCAAACCAATGTGCCAGCTGATCTACTAACAGCGTGCAAAGACGACTGCGTCTCTCAAATGAGCAAAATAGCACACGCTATTCATTTAGTACTTTTGCCCTGATGAATAATCAATATGGGGCGTACCTCCCAGAAATCGCTAAATACTGGGAGGGGAAGATGCAAATTGGTCCTTTTACCACGCGCAATGAGATTTACCAAGCCTGAAAGTAATTGCAGGGATTGTGATTGCGTCTGTATTTAATACATTCGAAAGGAAGGTGCTAATCTGCCCAGCATTACGCACCGATGGCTGCTGTTATTGTGGTGTCGTGCCGTATTCAGCACCCCTGCCGTGAAAAGCACCCCCTCGTCGCGAACACATACTTAGGAGTTTATATTATATATATTTACAAATATTATGGAAGACAACACAGTAAGCAGGCTATTAATTAATGACATCAATAACCATTTACCCGATTTTTGTTATCTGTGACTGTGATTGTGGGAAAGTATGACTATTGTGGAATCCATGAGCGCATTTAAACATGAATCATTAACACAAAACTGGACGCTAAACAGAATGTGACACGGAATGAGAATATCATTTTTGTCATTGTGTGTACGTTGTCATTTGTAGTAAATTAAACATGAGCATTTAGTCCTTTTTGACATTTACTCGTGAATAAGAGATCTGTGGGTAATATATGTCCGTTTGGTAGTAGCGTCCTCTCCACATGCGCGTTCCCGCGACGAGGGGGTGCTTTTCACGGCAGGGGTGCTGAATACGGAACAACTGGCAAGGAGGCGACATCGCCAAAATCAAAGAATACGCAGAGAGAGAGTTTTTATTCTGCTGCAAGCTATTTTAAAAATGGTTGCACAAGTTTTATTAAAGGCCACTTTTTCTTTAGTTCTTCGCCCTATATCTTGCACCTTCTTTTAACCTCATCTGCTGTTCTTTTTGTCTTATAACTGCATTTATTCTATCGCAGATTTTCTCCCATATTGCGTTTCTTTTGGTAATGTTTAAATTTCTTTGCTGTAGTTCATGAATGTTTTTATTTGCCTCTTCCACTAATATCTCTAACTCCAACTCGTCAAATTTCATTTTGCGCTTGCAACTATCCTGCTTTCCATCCAGACTCTCCATGGCGCAAACCGTAAGACGCAACACCTCATTTAAATACTGCGGTTTGCACCTGTTATCAATTGCGCAAGCATTCTTAGTTGATCACCCGCAAAACACACAACAACAGCACGTGCAAACTTTTTCAGTGCACACGCAATTTAGTACTCTTTATTTAGGATCTTAGTAAATCAGGCCCTGAGTGTCAGACTCAGCGTAAACTTTCAGTTTGAGCAACTGGAAAACATCTAAAATGGGAAAGAGCTGTTGTGCGATCGACTGTACTCATAGATTTAGCAAGAAATCTGAGTTATTGTTTTACAGACTGACGAAAAATAAGCTTAAGAGAGACAAATGGATCGCTGCAATTCACAGAAACAACTGGATTCCAGACACCGAAACGTGGATTTGAGGTTCCCATTTTGTATCAGGTAATGTTGGATTTTTGGGTAGCTAACGTTAAACGGTCAAATCATAAAGTTCGCAGTCCTCATTATTAATAATACATAGTCCCATTACATGCAAAGCAAGATATGTTTAACCTTTATTTGTTATAATTTGGATGATAGAATTCTTTATTGATTTAATAAAATATTCTAATTTTTAGAGATGTTTTATTTGGGGTTTTCATAAACTGTGAGCCATAATCACCAAAATTATAACAAATAAAGGCTTGAAAATATCTCACTTTTTAATGTAGTGGAAATTCGGTAAATTCCAGTTCCTTTCCGGCATTTTAACATATTTTTTTTGCGTTCCGTCTGTTCACTTGGTGCTACCACACTGCTGATTGTTTACACTCACGAAGCCGCCAACATGGCCGCCGCGTCCCAGAATGCATGTATTACGTAACAATTCTGTATTTCCAGGGCCGGGTGGCAGCTCTACCGAGAGCAGATGCTGGTTCAGCATGTGGGGTTCCAGGAAAGCTGAGACACATGCCGCCCCCCCCAGACATTCCTGCTGGTTCTGCTGGGCCGGGCTGCGTGTGTTCTGCTGCAGGGACCCGGCGGGCCCGGCCGGGCCGCCTTGCCATCGTCAGCCGGTCCCGCGGTAACGAGCTCTGGCAGCCGCTGGCGGCCCGACCCGAGTTTCCCGCCGCAGCCGAACCTCCCGGAGCGCCGCGAGCCCAGGTATCCATCACCGTTTCCATGGAGACCAGAGACCGATCACGGATGAGCTGCAGATGTTTCGCTGGTTTTTTTACGGGTCTGGACGCGTCTCAGATGAGCATTCACACAACGCCAAGAGGGAAAGACATCAGCAGTTGTCTTATGGCGCTTTCATACTAGTACCTATTCAGCACGACTCCACTCGCCTCGTCCTTGTTTGTGTTTCCACACCCAGGTGAGAAGTAGGAGGTTGGAGAAGCTGCTGTGACGTTTTTGATTGTGTATCTAAAGGCCCTGACACGCCAACCCGACTTCCCCCGCTCTCTGCCGACTGCTCTGTCGGGCTAACTAGACACACTGCAAATACGACACCCGACGGCGAACTAGCACGTACGTTCTGCGCATGCGTGAGAGGTAATTCCCCTCCATACCAGCAGGCAGCGGTAGTCTGTATTCAGGGGCTCAAGGAGGAGGACAGAGCTTTTTTTTTCAAAGCTTTATTGAGAAAACACAAGTGCAGACAAACAAAACTCTGAGCAGAACAGATCTGATCAAAACAGACAAACAAAACTCTGTGTAGAATTACTGCTGGCTGAAATAAATCATTTAGGAAGATAAATGTTGGTTTAATAGATGAAATCTAACAGTTGCAGCTACGCCTGTTAAGAAATTTGCTCAGAAAATTTCGGGATTTTCTGCCCGCCGGCTCCGGAGCTGATTTATGGTTCCACGTTAAATCGATGCAGAGTCTACGGCGTAGCATACGGCGTAGCATACGGCGTAGCATACGGCGTAGGGTACGGCGTCCGGCGCACGTCGCCGCGTAACCTACGCCGTAGGCTCTACGTTGGTGTAACGCAGAACCATAAATCAGCCTTTATTCTGGCGAGGTTTGAAAAAGACAAGCGAGTGATTATATACATTCACTGAGTGAATATTATGAAAGTAAAATATATATTTCACGCTAGAAATGTAATCAAAACACATTTTTATGCAGAAACTAACTCAAAATATTGATTTTATTCATCAAAATGTCCACCATGTTTTTTTTTTATTCAGGAGAAATTCTGGGAAATTCTGGGAACAGCCACAGAGTGAGTTGTTTGACCGACGGCCGACGCCGATTCAACATGTCGAATCGGCTGAAAAGCTCCCGACGGGCGTCCGACCTGTGGCGACTTGCAGGACACACCGGGGAAACTAACGACAGACGAGCACCGACGCTCACCGACGGCCCGACGGCCGATTATCGGCTTGGTGTGTCAGGGCCTTAAAGGAAGAAGACAACAACAGTAAAGATGTAGAACCTGGAGGAGATGATAGATGTGCTGCTGGATCTGTGACTTGTGTTCCATATCAAGTTAAAAAATGAGAGTGAGAGAAGATTCAAGCGGTCACGCTTTTTTTTGTTTGTCTCGATGCTGCTGAAAAGTCAGCTGGATCCATGAGCAGCTATGAAGAGACAGAGCTCCTGGTAGATCTGGTCGTTCTTTATCTCCGTCTAGATCCCTTTTCAATTCTCTCCTCAGCACCAGGTTTATGAACATCTGACCCTCAGACTAGGGATGGGCGGTATGGACTAAAAAATGTATCACAATAATTTCTGGCATTTATCCTTATCTTTCTCACTCTCACATCCACCATGTTTGTTACACAAAAACCTCATCAACGGGAATTTATCTTTCTTTCTTTCTTTCTTTCTTTCTTTCTTTCTTTCTTTCTTTCTTTCTTTCTTTCTTTCTTTCTTTCTTTCTTTCTTTCTTTCTTTCTTTCTTTCTTTCTTTCTTTCTTTCTTTCTTCCTTCCTTCCTTCCTTCCTTCCTTCCTTCCTTCCTTCCTTCCTTCCTTCCTTCCTTCCTTCACGTACGTTGTGTGTGGATTTAACGCAGAACCATAAATCAGCTTTACACAAAAACGTCACCAACAGGAATTTATCGTTTTTACCCTAAGATGACAAATTCTTACCGTGAGGAATTATTTTGACGGTTTATCGTGAACGGTAAAATATCGCCCATTCCTACCTCAGAGTTGGATCAGAACAGACTTCTGCTGCCGTTGCCTGTTGAATAAAATCGCTGCGAGCCGCTCTTGCGCTGATTCCCGCTTCAAAAGTCTGACTCCAACCCTCCGACCAATCAGTGGCCTGTATTATGATGATGTCAGATACAGGGCCGACTCAGCACGCTTAGAACCTCAGCAGAATAGATACAGAAACAGTATCTACTCGGCTACACGCCTCCACCCGAAGTGGAAAAGCGCAAAATGGGGGCGAGTCGGGTCGAGTAGGTACTAGTGGAAAAGCGCCACTAGAGGAGCAAACCTTTGGACCAAGAGTGAGACAGATGATTCGAGAACGTCGTCATTCGTCCCCGAGGTGAAGGTGAAGGTCCCGGCAGATTTACAGCAGGCTCAGACTAATCAATACTCAGATCAATAAAAAGAACCCATAAAAAAAGAAGAGTTTCCAGGACGGAGGTCCACAAACCTGCACCTGAACCTGCAGAACCAACGAGGACATGTCTGGTCCTCCTCTAGACCTCTGCTAGGGACAAATGTGGAGACATCTTGGTCATGTGACAGGAAATGATCCTAAACACAGCAGCAGATCGAAGTCAGAATGATGCAAAATAAAAGAATCAAGGTTCATCTTCTGTAGGGGTGTAACAATATATCTGCCACGAAATTTTGCGATACAAAAACGCCACGATACGTGTCGTGGAGGTGACAAACTGTATCGCGATATTGGGTTATTAATATTAATCTATTGTGTTGACTAGAAACGCGCATCTGACCGCGCCTCGACCCGCGGACCAAAATCTTCCTCCGCTCAGAAGAAACTAGTACCGTTTTGGTCCCGATTAGGGGACTCTTGCAGGGTTTTGAGCTCTGAACTTTTTTTTTTTTTTTTTTTTTATCCCTTGTCTGCACACATATTAATGATTGATACCATGAAGGTAGAAACCAAAGGTATATATATGTGCATTATTACTACTATTACTATTACTATATTTAATATATATACATATATATACGCACACATATGCGTACACATACATAAATATACACATACAAACCCAGTGATTTGTTTTTTTTTGGGGAGGGGGGGGGTGACGACATCCACTGCCAATCCAGGAAGCAGGAACACACGGAGACACACGTCAAGCACTGGAAATCTGCAACAAAAAACCACAAACAAAACACGAAACCGGCACGGAGCCAACCAAAACATGAACAGCAATCGACCTAAATCTTGAGATCTGATTGCAGTCTGAGCTAAGCTACCGCTACCGCTACCTAAACCCAAAAACTAGAGAGCAAACATGCAG
>NC_084599.1:43963063-43978063 GCF_033807715.1 Cololabis saira
CGATAATAACGGCTTTTTATTCTATTCCTATTCTAACCTCTGAGCTCCTCCGCCGGCGTGACGAAGCTGCAGCTGAAATGTTATCACAACCAGTCAGAATAATGACCCAAACCCACAAAAACACACTTTTCCCTCCGCTGGCGTGTGATGAATCTGTTTGGGGGCCCGGGGGCCAATTACATTATTATCTTAACCAAGTTGAGCGAGGAGAGGCCTTGAGACCTCTGACCCCGTCAGACAAACATCCCGGAGGAGCTTCTCCGTTTCCGCTGAGTCGGCTCCAGGTGAGCGTGACGCGGCGCTGAGTCGCCGCTAACGCGCCGCCGCGGCGGTGACTCTCCCTTGCTGTCGTGCAGCAGAATGATGAGTCATGACGGGGTTTTAGGAGGATTTTCAGATGTCTAGCTCAACTCCCCCGCCCCGGTCCGGCCCGGCGCTCCATGCCAGCGAGGGGGGGGTGGAGGGGTAGTTGAGGGGGGGCGGGGGGTTAATATTTTCCATGCATGGTGTCCAGGACATTTACAGTTGGCGTCAGGGTGCGCTGTTGGTCTGAAGGGAGGCACTTTGAAGTGTTTGCGGTTTTGCCACATCTGCAGGCAAGATGTTGGTGCAGAGCCGGTGGGGGCGGGGGCGGTTTAGACGGGGGGGGGGGCGGGGGTTTCTCTCCTAATGTCATGTGACAATGAACAACATTTCTGAACATCTCGGCTGATGGGGGCAGGCCGGCGGCGGCGGCCGCGGCGGCGCGCTCGTTAAATCCCCATCGCTCTCCGGGACATGTTTCCCATCAGCCCCGGCGGCGGGCGTGGCCCCGCAGGAAGGGGGAGGGGCCCGGGACTTTCCCAACATGTGCTTGTTGCCGAGGCCCGGGAGGTGTTTCTGTTCTCTGCCCCGGCCGGCGCTGACGAGCCGTCGAGCTGACGAGACGCCGTTAGAGCGCCGGGCGGCGGCGCGCGGCGATGAGCCGCCGCCCGCAGGCGGATAAACTTAGACGAGAGGCCCGTAAAACCAAACAAACATCAACACACCTCACCCCGGCTCCAGAAGAATTTAATTCAGGTTTTTTATTACTCCACAAATTAAAAAATAAACAACTGGGTGAGCAGAAATATCGCCGGAGACAGTGTGGGGCAATCGAGTGCTAAACACTCTCACTTTTTCTGGTTGTGTAGGAAAATACCAGCATTCTGGGAAGGGATATAAGAGCCGTGGAGGAAGATCCTAAAGATCCTAAAGAGTTATTTATTCAGGACTGATACCAGAGGATTACTTTATCTGCACTGCAAAAACTCAAAAACTTACCAGGAATATTTGTCTTATTTCGAGTTAAAATGTCTCATTTTTAGTCAAAAAATCTCATTACACTTAAAAAAAGAGTCATTACCAGAAAAATAACTTATTTGACAATTTTCACCTGTTTCAAGTCAATTTTCACTTGAAATAAGTAGAAAAATTAGAAAAAGATTTATCAAAAAAAATATTGTCCCACTGGCAGATTTTTCTACTTATTTTAAGTGAAAATCTACTTGAAACAGGTGAAAATTGTTGTTTTTTTTCCAGTGATGAGTCTTGTTTTAAGTGTAATGATATTTGTTTGACTAAAAATTAGACTTTTAACTAGAAATAAGACTATTATTCCTGGTAAGATTTTGAGTTTTTGCAGTGTGCATTCAAAAGAAAGCTGGAAAAAAGTTTATAGATTTTTAATATATCCGTGTTTTTCATTCATCATTATTCAAACATATTTCTAAGCTATTTAATTGTATTCTGGAGTATCGTATAACTCTGAGTTATCAGTTAGACTGTATAGGCCGATGTATTGTGCTCATATGGTTTTGTGAATTACTGTTTTTTATTTTTTCTTATGACCTCTCCTGCACATCTTTTCTTAACTTTTTCCTCTGTGCATGTTCCTTTTTACGAGTGCAAACAATAAAACAAACAAACAAAGGATGTAATAAATAAAGAGGAAATATACATTTGGCTAAGAAAGCCGTTACAAGAACTTGGCTGAAGACGGACTCACCTGGACTGAGACAATGGTTGGATATTGTAGAAGAAAAATACGATCAATGGAACTAATTACCTGCAGCTACGACTTAAAACAGAGATGGACAAAATGTCATTATTATATAAGACAGTGGTGTCTCCCCCTTGTTTTCTTGTATTGTTTTTTTTTTCAAACTACAGATGTGAATAAACATGTAGATATGAACATTTATTAATATATGTAGATATATAGATTTATATTATGGATAAAGACATGGCCTTTTAAGAGATATGTATATAGATATATTTAGTTATATTATACATACAGTATTTATATCTCTATTAATATATATTGATTTATAGTTATATGTAGATATGTCGATATATAGATTTATGGCTGTTTTTGTGTATATAATTGGGGGTAAATATATGAACCAGTATATATAGCATATATACTCTTATATAGTTAATCAAGTATATTGTTATACCATTGTTCTCTATTATATTGTAGTATTATAGTAAAGTAATGATAATGTAATACTATACATTATAATTACTTCTATTATTACATACATACATAGTAGCAACTAAATGCTGGGCGTTTGTTTTGTTTTCTTTGATTTTGACTATATTAATATATACATATAATTGAGTATTATATCACTGTATTGAATAGTTATTAAAGTAGGGATGTTTGGTTATGTGTGTTTTATAAGTAAGTTTATTGAAACTCTTGTTATCTGTAAGAATGTATGTAGATTCAGGACTGGATAAGTATTTACTTCAATCCTACTCCGTTTCCAACATGTTGGTGGATCCGTGAGGTCTGAAGAGCTGTCTGGCCTTCTGTCTACAAACATTTATGTAAGGGATAATTCCCGACGAGGTGAACATAATCATAAATATATGGACGACGCAGGGGCGTGAACCGGTTTGCCTCCGCAAAGTATATTTATGATAATGTCACCTGGACGCTTATAGGACCGCTTATACCACGGCCACTTACCAAAAAACATAAATATTAAATCAGTTATTCCTGCTTTAATGTGTTTTCAGTGGAAATCATTAGTTTTATAACAAGCCACAGCTGAGCGACTATTTAATCTCTCGTCTGCAGCCGTTGTAACCTGGTTAGTTTTTTAACAAGCCATAACTCCGTTTCCTTGGTAACGGGAGATAATCTAGTCCGCTCAGCTATTTTCTTTTCTCTCCTCTTCTGCATCCCAGTCATCAAAATTGTTAAATTCACCAAATAAATGAAAAGAAATGACAAAATCCCTCATGAGTGCGGTAGCCGGCTCTTCTTCTCTGAATCTCCGTTGCCGTGGTTACCACCTGCCAGTTGATCCAGCCCAATGATATTAAAGATATCAGGCAATTTAACATGCATGTTCGAAATAAAAATCTCCTTTTTCTTCTTCTTCTCCGTCCTGGTTCGGGCCCGGGGAGGACGGATCAGGGCCCGGCGAGGACGGATCAGGGACGGATCAGGGCCCGCCGCAGCTACACGGCTTTAATCAGCCGTTTATGGAGCTGGATTTCATGGGGCCCGCGGTCGCCGCGCCCACAGCTATTCCACATTTCACGAGTCTGTGGGCTCCCCGGGGCGGGAGGGCGGGGGGTTGGTCGGGTACGGGGGTGGGGGGTCTGACTTCTTCATTTTCCAGGCGCTGATTCCTCGCAGACACCGGCCGCCGTTATTAAAGTCATATTTCACAGCTTAGTTCATAAAATCAGCCGACTTGCTTCAAATTAGCGGGTTTTGCTGCCCCCCCCCAAACCACACCCCAACAACCCCCCCCACCCCCGGGTGCATTTCACTCAGCACTCCAGCCGCCGGCTGCTGCTCGGCTCACATCAGGTTCAGGTTTGAGCCTCGGCTTCTGTTCACATGACACCAAGTTTCCTCACGTCATAAATAACCAGTTGATTGAGACGCGTCATTACGTTCCTCTTAACGTCAGTTACGTCTCTGCTAACGTCAGTTACGTCTCTGCAAACGTCAGTTACGTCTCTGCTAACGTCAGTTACGTCTCTGCTAACGTCAGTTACGTCTCTGCTAACGTCAGTTACGTCTCTGCTAACGTCAGTTACGTCTCTGCTAACGTCAGTTACGTCTCTGCTAACGTCAGTTACGTCTCTGCAAACGTCAGTTACGTCTCTGCTAACGTCAGTTACATCTCTGCTAACGTCAGTTACGTCTCTGCAAACATCAGTTACGTCTCTGCAAAACGTCAGTTACGTCTCTGCTAACGTCAGTTACGTCTCTGCAAACGTCAGTTACGTCTCTGCTAACAGTTACGTCTCTGCAAACGTCAGTTACGTCTCTGCTAACGTCAGTTACGTCTCTGCTAACAGTTACGTCTCTGCAAACGTCAGTTACGTCTCTGCTAACGTCAGTTACGTCTCTGCTAACGTCAGTTACGTCTCTGCTAACGTCAGTTACGTCTCTGCAAACGTCAGTTACGTCTCTGCAAACGTCAGTTACGTCTCTGCTAACGTCAGTTACGACTCTGCTAACGTCAGTTACGTCTCTGCTAACGTCAGTTACGTCTCTGCAAACGTCATTACGTTCCTGCAAACGTCAGTTACATCTCTGCTAACGTCAGTTACGTCTCTGCAAACGTCATTACGTTCCTGCAAACGTCAGTTACGTCTCTGCTAACGTCAGTTACGTCTCTGCAAACGTCAGTTACGTCTCTGCTAACGTCAGTTACGTCTCTGCTAATGTCAGTTACGTCTCTGCAAATGTCAGTTACGTCTCTGCTAACGTCAGTTACGTCTCTGCTAACGTCAGTTATGTCCCTACAAACGTCATTACGTTCCTGCAAACGTCAGTTACGTCTCTGCTAACGTCAGTTACGTCTCTGCTAACGTCAGTTACGTCCCTACAAACGTCATTACGTTCCTGCAAACGTCAGTTACGTCTCTGCAAACGTCAGTTACGTCTCTGCAAACGTCAGTTACGTCTCTGCAAACGTCAGTTACGTCTCTGCTAACGTCAGTTACGTCTCTGCTAACGTCAGTTACGTCTCTGCAAACGTCAGTTACGTCTCTGCTAACGTCAGTTACGTCTCTGCAAACGTCAGTTACGTCACTGCTAACGTCAGTTACGTCTCTGCAAACGTCAGTTACGTCTCTGCTAACGTCAGTTACGTCTCTGCTAACGTCAGTTACGTCTCTGCAAACGTCAGTTACGTCACTGCTAACGTCAGTTACGTCTCTGCTAACGTCAGTTACGACTCTGCTAACGTCAGTTACGTCTCTGCTAATGTCAGTTACGTCTCTGCTAACGTCAGTTACGTCTCTGCAAACGTCAGTTACGTCTCTGCTAACGTCAGTTACGTCTCTGCTAACGTCAGTTACGTCTCGGCAAACGTCAGTTACGTCTCTGCAAACGTCAGTTACGTCTCTGCTAACGTCAGTTACGTCTCTGCAAACGTCAGTTACGTCTCTGCAAACGTCAGTTACGTCTCTGCTAACGTCAGTTACGTCTCTGCTAACATCAGTTACGTCTCTGCAAACGTCAGTTACGTCTCTGCAAACGTCAGTTACGTCTCTGCAAACGTCAGTTACGTCTCTGCTAACGTCACTTACGTCTCTGCAAACGTCAGTTACGTCTCTGCAAACGTTAGTTACTGCAAACGTCAGTTACGTCTCTGCTAACGTCAGTTACGTCTCTGCAAACGTCAGTTACGTCTCTGCAAACGTTAGTTACTGCTAACGTCAGTTACGTCTCTGCTAACGTCAGTTACGTCTCTGCTAACATCAGTTACGTCTCTGCTAACGTCAGTTACGTCTCTGCAAACGTCAGTTACGTCTCTGCTAACGTCAGTTACGTCTCTGCTAACGTCAGTTACGTCTCTGCTAACGTCAGTTACGTTTCTGCTAACATCAGTTACGTCTCTGCTAACGTTAGTTACTGCTAACGTCAGTTACGTCTCTGCTAACGTCAGTTACGTCTCTGCTAACATCAGTTACGTCTCTGCTAACGTCAGTTACGTCTCTGCTAACGTCAGTTACGTCTCTGCTAACGTCAGTTACGTCTCTGCAGACGTCAGTTACGTCTCTGTAAACGTCAGTTACGTCTCTGCTAACGTCAGTTACGTCTCTGCTAATGTCAGTAACGTCTCTGCTAATGTCAGTTACGTCTCTGCTAACGTCGGTTATGTCGTTGCTAACGTCAGTTACGTCTCTGCTAACGTCAGTTACGTCTCTGCAAACGTCAGTTACGTCTCCCCTAACGTCAGTTACGTCTCTGCTAACATCAGTAACGTCTCCCCTAACGTCAGTTACGTTCCTGCAAACGTCAGTTACGTCTCTGCTAACGTCAGTTACGTCTCTGCAAACGTCAGTTACGTCTCTGCAAACGTCAGTTACGTCTCTGCAAACGTCAGTTACGTCTCTGCTAACGTCAGTTACGTCAGTTACGTCTCTACTAACGTCAGTTACGTCTTTGCAGACGTCAGTTACGTCTCTGCTAACGTCAGTTACGTCTCTCTGCTAACGTCAGTTACGTCTCTGCAAACGTCAGTTACGTCTAACGTCAGTTACGTCTCTGCAAACGTCAGTTACGTCTCTGCAAACGTCAGTTACGTCTCTGCTAACGTCAGTTACGTCTCTGCTAACGTCAGTTACGTCTTTGCAGACGTCAGTTATGTCTCTGCAAACGTCAGTTACGTCTCTGCTAACGTCAGTTATGTCTCTGCTAACGTCAGTTACGTCTCCGCTAACGTCAGTTACGTCTCTGCTAACGTCAGTTACGTCTCTGCTAACGTCAGTTACGTCTCTGCTAACGTCAGTTACGTCTCTGCAAACGTCAGTTATGTCTCTGCTAATGTCAGTTAGGTCTCTGCTAACGTCAGTTACGTCTCTGCTAACGTCAGTTACGTCTCTGCTAACGTCAGTTACGTCTCTGCTAACGTCAGTTACGTCTCTGCTAACGTCAGTTACGTCTCTGCAAACGTCAGTTACGTCTCTGCTAACGTCAGTTACGTCTCTGCTAACGTCAATTACGTCTCTGCTAACGTCAGTTACGTCTCTGCTAACGTCAGTTACGTCCCTGTAAACGTCAGTTACGTCTCTGCTAACGTCAATTACGTCTCTGCTAACGTCAGTTACGTCTCTGCTAACGTCAGTTACGTCTCTGCTAACGTCAGTTACGTCTCTGCTAAGGTCAGGGTTTCAGGGCTCAGACGAGCCGTGGATCCTGCTCTTTACTAACCCTTTTCCACCAAACTGGTTCCAGTCCTGGTTCTGGTTCACAACTCAGGTGGGCACCGACATGATCCACTGGGCGGTGCCTCTGACCCTTCTTCTCTTCTCCTCTCTTCTCCTCTTCCCTTCCTCTCTTCTCCATTTCCATTTTTATTTATTATAAGTATCTCATGGATGAATGGATGGATGGATGGATGGAAGGATGGATGGATAGATGGATGGATGATGGATGGATGGTGATAGCTACGTCTCTGCTAACGTCAGTTACGTCTCTGCTAACATCAGTTACGTCTCTGCTAACGTCAGTTACGTCTCTGCTAACGTCAGTTACGTCTCTGCTAACGTCAGTTACGTCTCTGCTAACATCAGTTACGTCTCTGCTAACGTTAGTTACTGCTAACGTCAGTTACGTCTCTGCTAACGTCAGTTACGTCTCTGCTAACATCAGTTACGTCTCTGCTAACGTCAGTTACGTCTCTGCTAACGTCAGTTACGTCTCTGCAAACGTCAGTTATGTCTCTGCTAACGTCAGTTACGTCTCTGCAAACGTCAGTTACGTCTCTGCAAACGTCAGTTACGTCTCTGCTAACGTCAGTTACGTCTCTGCTAACGTCAGTTATATCCCTACAAACGTCATTACGTTCCTGCAAACGTCAGTTACGTCTCTGCTAACGTCAGTTACGTCTCTGCTAACGTCAGTTACGTCTCTGCAAACGTCATTACGTTCCTGCAAACGTCAGTTACGTTCCTGCAAACGTCAGTTACGTCTCTGCTAATGTCAGTTACGTCTCTGCTAATGTCAGTTACGTCTCTGCTAACGTCGGTTATGTCGTTGCTAACGTCAGTTACGTCTCTGCTAACGTCAGTTACGTCTCTGCAAACGTCAGTTACGTCTCCCCTAACGTCAGTTACGTCTCTGCAAACGTCAGTTACGTCTCTGCTAACATCAGTTACGTCTCCCCTAACGTCAGTTACGTTCCTGCAAACGTCAGTTACGTCTCTGCTAACGTCAGTTACGTCTCTGCAAACGTCAGTTACGTCTCTGCAAACGTCAGTTACGTCTCTGCAAACGTCAGTTACGTCTCTGCTAACGTCAGTTACGTCTCTACTAACGTCAGTTACGTCTTTGCAGACGTCAGTTACGTCTCTGCTAACGTCAGTTACGTCTCTCTGCTAACGTCAGTTACGTCTCTGCAAACGTCAGTTACGTCTAACGTCAGTTACGTCCCTGCAAACGTCAGTTACGTCTCTGCAAACGTCAGTTACGTCTCTGCTAACGTCAGTTACGTCTCTGCTAACGTCAGTTACGTCTTTGCAGACGTCAGTTATGTCTCTGCAAACGTCAGTTACGTCTCTGCTAACGTCAGTTACGTCTCCGCTAACGTCAGTTACGTCTCTGCTAACGTCAGTTACGTCTCTGCTAACGTCAGTTACGTCTCTGCTAACGTCAGTTACGTCTCTGCAAACGTCAGTTATGTCTCTGCTAATGTCAGTTAGGTCTCTGCTAACGTCAGTTACGTCTCTGCTAACGTCAGTTACGTCTCTGCTAACGTCAGTTACGTCTCTGCAAACGTCAGTTACGTCTCTGCTAACGTCAGTTACGTCTCTGCTAACGTCAATTACGTCTCTGCTAACGTCAGTTACGTCTCTGCTAACGTCAGTTACGTCTCTGCTAACGTCAGTTACGTCTCTAACGTCAGTTACGTCTCTGCTAACGTCAATTACGTCTCTGCTAACGTCAGTTACGTCTCTGTAAACGTCAGTTACGTCTCTGCTAACGTCAGTTACGTCTCTGCTAACGTCAGGGTTTCAGGGCTCAGACGAGCCGTGGATCCTGCTCTTTACTAACCCTTTTCCACCAAACTGGTTCCAGTCCTGGTTCTGGTTCACAACTCAGGTGGGCACCGACATGATCCACTGGGCGGTGCTTTTCACCCTTCTTCTCCTCTTCCCTTTCTCTCTTCTCCATTTCCATTTTTATTTATTATAAGTATCTCATGGATGAATGGATGGATGGATGGATGGATGGAAGGATGGATGGATAGATGGATGGATGGATGGATGGATGGTGATAGCTACCTGTAAAATTCAGAATCCAATTTAAAATTGTATTACTTGCATATAAAGCCCAAAACGGCTTAGCTCCACATTATTTGCAAGACCTGATAGTGCCTTATGTTCCTGGCAGAGCTCTCCGTGGTGCCTCTCACCCTTCTTCTCCTCTCCTCTTCCCTTCCTCTCTTCTCCATTTCCATTTTTATTTATTATAAATATCTCATAATTATAGTTTTTATCCATCGTTCCTGTAGTTTCTTGTGCTGGCCCCCCTTTGTTCTCTTTTTTGTGCATGTTCGCAGGCCGGAGCTTCAAGAGCTGCGTGCTGGCCTGCGGTCCCCCCCCCCCCGGTCATCCCGCTCCTGCTTCCACCTGCCTGCGGTCCCCACCTCCCTGTGGTCATCCCGTTGCTGCTTCCACCTGCCCGCATATTCTATTATGTTAAAAGGTGGGTAGATCATCTTTATGCTTAAAGCCCAGACCTTTTCGGTCAAAATAATCACCATGTTTACCAAAGAAAAACCTGTACATGTTTACTATCTTGCTTATTGATTTTTATGCTTATAATTGACCAAAATAAAGATGAACTAACTTACTAACAAGCACTGACCCAGAACCAGCCTGGAACTGGTTTGGTGGAAAAGGGGTACCAGAGCTCCGCTGGTCCCGTCTCAGCTCCAGCAAAACTCTCCCGTAAAAAAAACTAATGTTGGATAGTTTTTGGGGCAGAAACAGAAAAACAAGCAGAAAGTCATTTCCTGTCCACATTTATCATCGTCGGCTGCCAGAAACTTGGAGAGACGTTTTTAATTGATCATTAGCGTCACAATTAGCGTCAGTTATTATTGCAGCTCCAGTCCTGAACCCCCCCCTCAGAGCCGGACCCCCCGGCTCTGAGAGCAGCAATTACAACCAGAACGCTGCCGTGTGAGTCCCATAAACCCCCACACGTGAACACATGAGTGTTCCCTGTTTACACGTCCAGGAACAAACCAACACGCTGCCGTAAAACGCTCCGGTGTGGTCGAACCTTCACTTCCTGCTCAGAACATTCACTTCCTGTCAGAACCTTCACTTCCTGCTCAGAAATAAAACCTCAAAGATGCTGCTGATGTGGGAAGAAGAGACGGTTCGGCTCGGTCTGAAGCCACGCCCTCCCGTTGTTTACCTGTTTACCTGAAGGAACCTGTAGTTGTTTGGATGAATGAATGGATGATGGATGGATGGATGGAGGAACAGATGGATGAATGGATGAATAACAGCCTGTCAGCAGGTGTAAGTGAGGACTCCACAGATTGTAAACGTGTTAGGACGAACATTCTGAGAGAAAAACACTGAACTACAAAAACGTCCCTTTCTCGGTCCAACTCTGAATCCAGTCGTGTGTTCGGTGTTTCGTCATCAGAATCAGATTCCAGTGGAAAACATTCGATTCACGGAGTCACCGACTCTGAGACGAATCAGACGGCCGAGGAAATCAAACCCTGAAGCTAAACGTAGTTGAGAGGGTCAATAAAGCTGCACAGTTTATAAACTGACACAAAATGGCTCGGTTTTTATTGTATTCAATAATTTGCTTCATAATATTATATAAAACAAAGGTTAGTGTTTTATGAACACTAACTGCATTATGTAAGCTGTGATTAACGCAGCGCTGGCATCAGCGTCGTGTGAAGTGTTTTATTTCGATCATCTAATTAAAGGTTTGGCGAGTGAAACGTTCCCCACACTCAGAGACTCAGCGAAATGAAACGGAATAATAAACCGCTGAAAGATCAAGGGACAGGAAATACCTGCTGCCGAAGCCCGGCCGCGCTCGGGTCCCAGCAGGTTTACTGGGGCTAATGGCCCCCGCGGCGGGGCCCGGGTCCAGGCTCCAGGTTCTCCTCGTGAACCCGTCACTCGCCGCTCCGACATGGCTACGCTCACGGATCCAGGGCCGTCTCATCTGGGGCAGGTCTAGGGTTTCTCACTGAGGGGCCGACGTTTCTGCACCTAATCCTTTTCTGGTACGACGTAGAATTCAATAGAAAAATACTTTACTAATCCCCAAAGAGCGATTAATTAACGCTGGAACGTTTGTTTGATTTAAGGCAGGGGTCTTCAACCGGGGGTCTGCGACCCCTAGGGGGGGCCGCGGAGGTTCTGCAGCGGGTCCTACAACTTTAAAATAAATTAAAGCTGCAAGCAGCGATGAACGGGCCCTCGCGCGTGCAATTTTCACCAGTAAAGGTCAAGAACTCAAAACCGAGTCAGATGACACCCATGACTCTTCATGTCAAACCATTTAAAAGTTATCGAGATGTTTCTCTAATAAAGTGTGAATTGAATTATGGCAGAAAGTAGGAACTATCAAATATGGACCAATCAGATGAAGGGGGGGGCGCGCTTTTTGGCGTCTAGCGTCGCCACGGTAACACTTTTGACTGAGAAAAGTAATGCGTGTTGTCGCAGGATGGAGACGCACATTTTGATGTATAACACATCTGGGTGCACGTTACGGTTCGGGCCGTATTAACTGCCGAAGGAATGGCATAAATGGCGCCAAAATTACGCAATTAATTCAAAATGTTCAAAATGGACGACTTCCTGTTCGGTTTCGGCCATGGCTCCAAGAGACTTTTCTTTTTTTTTTTTTTTTTACCTTGTCTGCACACATATTAATGATTGATACCATGACGGTAGAAACCAAAGGTATATATATGTGCATTATTACTATATTTAATATATATACATATATATATATATATACGCATACATATGCGTACACATACATAAATATACACATACAAACCCAGTGATTTTTTTTGGGGTGGGGGGGGTGACGACATCCACTGCTAATCCAGGAAGCAGGAACACACGGAGACACACGTCAAGCACTGGAAATCTGCAACAAAAAACCACAAACAAAGCACGAAACCGGCACGGAGCCAACCAAAACAATAACAGCAATCGACCTAAATCTTGAGATCTGATCGCAGTCTGAGCTAAGCTACCGCTACCGCTACCTAAACCCAAAAACTAGAGAGCAAGCATGCAGGTGAACAAGCCAGTGTGTATGTCTATGTGTGTGTATGCGTGTGTATATGATCGTGTGTGTGTGTGTGTGTGTGTGTGTGTGTGTGTGTGTGTATATGTGTGTTCGTACGTGTGTGTGTGTGTGTGTGTGTTCGTACGTATGTGTGTGTGTGTGTGTGTATATGATCATGTGTGTGTGTGTGTGTGTGTGTGTGTGTGTGTGTGTGTGTGTGTGTGTGTATATGTGTGTTCGTACGTGTGTGTGTGTGTGTGTGTGTATATGTGTGTGTGTGTGTGTGTGTGTATGTACATGATCATGCGTATGTGTGTGTGTGTGTGTGTGTGTGTGTGTGTGTGTTCGTACGTGTGTGTGTGTGTGTGTGTATATTTGTGTTCGTACGTGTGTGTGTGTGTGTGTGTGTGTGTGTGTGGGTGTATATGTGTGTGTGTGTGTGTGTGTGTGTGTGTGTATATGTGTGTGTGCGTGTGTGTGTGTGTGTGTGTATGTATATGATCATGTGTGTGTGTGTGTGTGTGTGTGTGTGTGTATATGTGTGTTCGTACGTGTGTGTGTGTGTGTGTGTGTATATGTGTGTTCGTACGTGTGTGTGTGTGTGTGTGTGTATATGTGTGTGTGTGTGTGTGTGTGTGTGTGTGTGTGTATGTATATGATCATGTGTGTGTGTGTGTGTGTGTGTGTGTGTGTATATGTGTGTTCGTACGTGTGTGTGTGTGTGTGTGTGTGTGTGTGTGTGTGTGTGTGTGTATATGTGTGTGTGTGTATATGTGTGTGTGTGTGTGTGTGTGTGTGTGTGTGTGTGTGTGTATATGATCATGTGTGTGTGCGTGGGTGTGTGTGTGTGTGTGTGTGTGTGTGTAATAAACCAAACAAAGCTCCACCTGAAGTGTATCTATAGTGGGGGAGGGGGGGAGCAACCCCGCCACCCGCGAGACCAGAGGCCGAAAAGGAGGAACCCGGAACCCAGGCCACCGGCAACCCCACAGAGGGGAGAAGTAGGAGGGAGGCAACCCACCGCCTGCGAGGCCCCCCCCCCGCGGGCGGGAAGAAGCAGCCAGGGATCCCGCGGCGGCGGACCGCGACCCAGGCAATCCCCGGCCACCCGGTCCGGGCCGGACACGCGGCCAGGAGGCCCTCACCCTTCAGGCCAACGACCCCCACCCGGCAGGGGGCCAGCCTGCCCGGAGAGACAGAGCCGCCCCGGCCGCCGACGCGGGCAGGAGCACCCGCCCCCACGAAAGTGGCCCTCCAACACCAGAGGGGCGCCCCGCCGCAGAGGCAGCGGGGGGGACCGGAGAGAGGGAACCCCCCAACAAGGCGACACACGTGCAGGCCCGACAACGGAGGGCCCCAGACCCAGGCATCCCATTCATTCATCCATTCACCTATCAGATACCTATACTAATAATAAGATATACTATACATAATAATAATAATAATAATAATAATAATAATACTACTACTACTACTAATAATAATAATAATAATAATAATAATAATAATAATAATAATAATAACCATCTTTGTATAATATAATACAAGATATAATATATAATATAATCCAAGAGACTTTTCTTTAAGTTGCGCCATGATACAGGTGTGTACCGACAAACCGTATTGTGGGGCTTGAGGAACAAAGTTTTCTAGGGGGCGCTGTTGAGCCGTTAGGCCACGCCAATGAATGCAAACCATTAAATATCAAATTTTTCACCAGGCGCAAAATTGGTGACTTTTGGGGCACGTTTAGGGGGGCAAAAGGGCCCTCCTTTCGAAAGAATAAATAATAAAAATTCCTACAGATACAATAGGGCCTTCGAACTGTAAGTGCTCGGGCCCTAAAAAATAAGAATTCCAAGTGGGGGTCCCTGCTCTGTTTTTCTCTCACCCAAGGGGCTAAAAAAGGTTGAAGACCTCTGGTTTAAGGGGTTATTGGATTTCAGCTGAGGCCCCGCCCCTGATTTCATGCTTTGGAAGATATAACACGTGATTTTATTTGATGGCGAACACAGACGGTTTCCCTGGAGTTGTAGCGCGGATCAGGTTAACAGCGTTTCCGTGGCAACGGCCGGCGCCTAAAGATTAAATCTGGAGATTTTTGTTTCCTAATGTCAAAACCTTAATGATGGATTTTTTACGAGATAAAGGTCATAACACAAGAAAAATTGAGTGTTTTATTCAGGCTCGTAAAATTGCGACTTTTCTCTTGTAAAAGTGCAGGTTTGTTGTTATAATGTTGCTCTTTTTACTCATAAATGTTCCCAATGTTTATCTTGTAAAAGTCTAATTTATAGCTGGAATATTTATTGGAGAACATTGAGACCATAGACTACTGGACCCAGTCTACCATAGACTGTGTTTCCATGCGTCAATAACTCTTTTAAAACCGGAATATTATCAATAACCCGAATTTGCACGGCCATGTAAACACCAATAACCCCTTTGAATAACTGGAATTAACCAGGACCCCTCGCCCCCCAGTGGTCAGTACATGAACTGCAGTTTTCTTTTCATCCGGATCTGATTTAAAGGAGACCTATTATGGATCTAATCCCTATTTTAAACAGGCCTTGAATGTCTTAAAAACAAGCTTTTGATTGTTTTTGCTAAATAAATGAGAAATTCAGCCTCTGATCCATGTCTTTATCTTCCCATTCTCTAACCTCATTATCTATGCAGGATTCTGAGTGGGCGGGGCTATGACA
>NC_084599.1:43985563-44085563 GCF_033807715.1 Cololabis saira
GAGTCACGGAGCCGGTCTCTGGATTTACTGCAGAAACGCTGAGCTGGGTTCATTGGAAGCAGATGTGGACCCTGCATGTCTGCTGCTCCGACCCGGGGCCCGGCGCTGTTGAGTAACACTTGGAACGGAGACCCGAGAGCTGCATTCTGCTCCATCATAGTCACACTGAATCACTCTTCTACCAGGTCCAGATGGAGGAAATTCCTCTTTTTGTTGCAGTGAGCGATGCTTTCCATCAAGCCCCGGCCGCTCCGCAGGAAGGCCGGCGTCGGGAGGGAAAGTGTCTTTTCTTTTCCAGCGAGCAGCTTCAATCTTTATTAAATGTTCGGCAGGAGTTTGGGACGTCTTGGACGTGTTCTGAGGCAGCGGGATGTCGTCACCCGTCATCATTTGTTCGGCTTGGATATCAAACCCCTTGAAAGTCCCGCAGCTGATCCGGGCCCCGGGTGAAATACGACATGTTCAGCGCCGAGCCGGTGAAACATCTCCAACTAATCCTCCGAGCCAGGAGAGCTGAGTGGGGCAAAAACAGAATAAAAGCTCTCAGACCCCTCAACAAGAGAAAAAAAATTTGAGAGGGGAAGATTTTTTTTATTGTGCACGAAAAGTCGAGATTAATGTTGAAGTATAGCCTAATTTTGAGAAAAAAGTCAAAATTTTGAGAAAAAAGTCGAAATGTTTAAAAAAAAGTCAAAATTTCGTCAATAAAGTCGTAATGTCGAGATTAATGTTGAAATACAATTTCGAGAAAAAAGTCGAAATTTCGTGAATAAAGTCGAAATTTTGCCTTTTTTCTCGACATTCCGACTTTTTTCTCAAAATTATACTTCAACATTAATCTCGACTTTTTTGACTTTTTTCTCAACATTTCGACTTTTTTTCTCAACATTTCGACTTTTTTCTCAACATTCCGACTTTTTTCTCGAAATTATACTTCAGCATTAATCTCGACTTTTTTCGCAACATTCCGACTTTTTTCTCGAAATTATACTTCAACATTAATCTCGACTTTTTTGACTTTTTTCTCGACATTTCGACTTTTTTCTCGACATCCCGACTTTTTTCTCAACATTTCGACTTTTTTCTCGACATTTCGACTTTTTTCTCAAAATTTCGACTTCTTTCTCAACATTTCGACTATTCACGAAATTTTGACTTTTTTTTCAACATTTCAACTTTTTTCTCTGCATTTCGACTTTTTTCTCGACATTCCGACTTTTTTCTCAACATTTCGACTTTTTTCTCGACATTTCGACTTTTTTCTCAAAATTTCGACTTCTTTCTCAACATTTCGACTATTCACGAAATTTTGACTTTTTTTTCAACATTTCGACTTTTTTCTCAACATTTCGACTTTTTTCTCGACATTCCGACTTTTTTCTCGAAATTCTACTTCAACATTAATCTCGACTTTTCAACTTTTTTCTTAACATTTCGACTTTTTTCTCAACATTTCGACTTTATTCACGAAATTTCGACTTTTTTCTCGACATCTTGACTTTTTTCTCGATATTTCGACTTTTTTCTCAAAGTGCATAATGAAAAAAAATCTTCCTCCTCTAAAATATTGTTTTTATTTTTCTCCTGCCTGGCCCTGATTCTCTTCCGTAGGGCCCCGAGCCCGAATCGCCGGGTGAAATATGACGGTGAAACATCTCCAACTAATCCTCCGAGCCCAGGAGAGCTGAGTGGGGCAAAAACAGAATAAAAGCTCTCAGACCCCTCAACGGCACGCTGGGAGAGTTAAAACCCCCCGAAAAAAGCAGCCAAAGGAAAAAAGGCCGCCGACATCACTGGGCCTATTTTGTTTTCTTCAGTGGCATGATTTACTGTGGGAACCGGAGATGAAGAGAAGGCACATTCCTCCGGTCCAGATTCTCCCAGGGAATAGCGGCGAGGCTTCTCTGTCTCGCTGGAACCGTCCCGAGACCAACTGAAGGTTCCCTCCACTTCACAGGACTGGGCTCGTCTGGGCCAATCACGGCGCTCCTGGGGATGTTTACCGCCTGTTTGTTCACCGGAGCAACAACCGAGTCCTGACTGACTTCAGCATCTCCACACAAACGTGGAAGCTAAAGTTCTGCTGCCACGCTGGATGCTACACGGACCAAAAACTGCACCGTGGGAGGTTTAAAGGCCCCGCTGGCACCGTCTAGTGCAGGGATCGGCAACATTAGCTCTTTAGCGCCGCCCTAGTGGCTCCTGGAGCTTTTTCAAAAATGTTTGACCTTTTTTTTTTCCTTTTTTTTCTTTTCTTTTCCTCTTTTTCTCTTTTTTCTTCTTCTTTTTCTTTTTTCTTCTTTTTTTTACCTTATTTTTCTCTTTTTTCTCGAAACTGACTTTTTTTCTACATTTCAACTTTACAAAATTTTTACCTTTTTCTCAACATTTCGACTTTTTTCTCGGCATTTCAACTTTTTTCTTGACATTTTGACTTTTTTCGACATTTTGACTTTTTTTCGCGACATTTCGACTTTTTTCTCGACATTTTGACATTTTTCGCGACATTTCGACTTTTTTCTCGACATTTCAACTTTTTTCTCGAAGTGCATAATGAATAGAAAAAATCTTCCCCCAGTTCTAACTAATATAGAAACATGCAGCATGTGTTTCTTCATTCTAAGGCTGATACAAGACTTTTCATTTTTTGCGGCTCCAGACATATTTGTTTTTTGTGTTTTTGGTCCAATATGGATCTAAAACATTTTGGGTTGCCGACCACTGATCTAGGGAACTTCCCAGGTTACTGCACCGTGAAACACGACCGTCTCCGTGTGGGAGCTTCTGCTGATCCATGGAAAAGAACATCTTTGAACACAGTTATTGAAACTGGAGGTTTATGATGTCTGTAGTTATTGATACCGGGCTGTATCCTCCATCTGGTTTCATCATGACTATGATCATATGGTCATCCCGCTGCTGCTTCCACCTGCCTGCGCCCCCCCCACTTTATTTACGAAATTTTGACTTTTTTTTCAACATTTTGACTTTTTTCTCCACAGAGAAAAGCTTCCATGTTTCTCTGGTCATCCCGCTGCTGCTTCCACCTGCCTGCCATTTTCGATTCTGCTTAACAATTCGGTTCTTTATCGATTCCCTTATCGATTCTCATTTGGGGAAAAAAGGACAACAATGAGGCAAATGGTGCTAATATGATCGGCAGTCTTTGTTAGTTAATTAGTTACCTGCAGTATTATTATTATCCAAGGATATGCTAACGTTGCTGCTGGGTTGAGAATTACTGACTTTAGTCTGGAGCGGATCTACAACGCGATGTTCATTGATTGTTATTGCTGCTGTGAGCACTAATGTGTTTGCACGTTGGTAGTATTTCCTCCCTTTGAGGAAATATTGACTTGGCAAGTATTGCAAGTATTGTTATCATCTTTTTAACTGGAATGGTACCGGACGGTCGAGCGTTTGATCACTTGGGCGCCATGTTTACTATTGACTGCTGAGTTACGCAACGTGCGCGATGACGTCGTTCGTTCCCACTGGAATCGATAAGCGAATTGTTTGCAAAATTTCCAGACAATCCCAAGGAATTGAAACACTGGGAACCGGTTCTGAACAAGAACCAGTTTTCGATTCCCATCCCTAGGAACTTAGTTTCAGCAGTAAAAGGAGTCTCATCACCACCAGAGTCCACATGACGGCAGACGGATCCACCCGTAGATCCTCCCTCATGACCTCCAGAGAGAGCTGAAGGTCGTGTCCAGACGACACCAACAGGACCACTTCATCCATGAGGGGAAACCCTGACACCACCACTCCTCTCCTTGGCTGCACCTAGACATTCTGTCCATAAAAGTTCTGAGGAGGATTCGTGACCAAGTGGAAGCCAAACAGACCAAACTCTGGCTCAGTTGGTTCAAAATACCGAGCTGCTCCTGAAAATGAGCTTAATTACTGAAGGACTGGCTCTTAATCGTAGATCCGTCCATCTTCTAGACCCCTCCAGGGTCACATGGGTCTGTGGAGCCAATCCCAGCTCACTAGGGACGAGAGGGAGAGTCTATGGGTAAAGACATGTAGGAGCTCGTATGTTGGTGTTTTGGGGGGCTATGGACAGGGGGAGGGAATCTTTGTGAGGTGAAAGGGTCTGGTGAAGTTTGGAGGATTCTAGGGTTGGTCTGGAGGGTTCTGGGTTAGTTTTGAAGGTTCTAGGGTTAGTTTGGAGGGTCCTAGGGTTGGTTTGGAAGGTCCTAGGGTTGGTTTGGAGGGTCCTAGGGTTGGTTTGGAGGGTTCTGGGTTGGTTTGGAAGGTCCTAGGGTTGGTTTGGAGGGTTCTGGGTTGGTTTGGAAGGTCCTAGGGTTGGTTTGGAGGGTTCTGGGTTGGTTTGGAGGGTTCTGGGTTGGTTTGGAAGGTCCTAGGGTTGGTTTGGAAGGTCCTAGGGTTGGTTTGGAAGGTCCTAGGGTTGGTTTGGAGGGTTCTGGGTTGGTTTGGGAGATCCTAGGGTTGGTTTGGAAGGTCCTAGGGTTGGTTTGGAAGGTTCTAGGGTTGGTTTGGGAGATCCTAGGGTTGGTTTGGAAGGTCCTAGGGTTAGTTTGGAAGGTTCTAGAGATGGTTTGGAAGGTCCTAGGGTTGGTTTGGAGGGTTCTGGGTTGGTTTGGAAGGTCCTAGGGTTAGTTTGGAAGGTTCTAGGGTTGGTTTGGAGGGTCCTAGGGTTGGTTTGGAGGGTTCTGGGTTGGTTTGGAAGGTTCTATGGTTGGTTTGGAGGGTTCTGTGGTTGGTTTCGAGGGTTCTGGGTTAGTTTTGAAGGTTCTAGGGTTAGTTTGGAGGGTTCTGGGGTTGGTTCGGAAGATCCTCGGGTTGGTTTGGAAGGTTCTATGGTTGGTTTGGAAGGTCCTAGGGTTGGTTTGGAAGGTCCTAGGGTTGGTTTGGAGGGTTTTGGGGTGGTTTGGAGGGTCCTAGGGTTGGTTTGGAGGGTTTTGGGGTGGTTTGGAGGGTTCTGGCTTGGTTTGGAGGGTTTTGGGTTGGTTTGGAAGGTCCTAGGATTGGTTTGGAAGGTCCTAGGGTTGGTTTGGAAGGTTCTAGGGTTGGTTTAGAAGGTTCTAGGGTTGGTTTGGAAGGTCTTATGGTTGGTTTGGAGGGTTTGGGGTTGGTTTGGAAGGTTCTAGGGTTGGTTTGGAAGGTTCTAGGGTTGGTTTGGAAGGTCCTAGGGTTGGTTTGGAAGGTCCTAGGGTTGGTTTGGAAGGTTCTAGGGTTGGTTTGGAGGGTTCTGGGTTGGTTTGGAAGGTCCTATGGTTGGTTTGGAAGGTCCTAGGGTTGGTTTGGAAGGTTTTAGGGTTAGTTTGGAGGGTTATGGGTTTGTTTGGAGGGTTATGGGTTGGTTTGGAGGGTTCTAGGGTTGGTTTGGAGGGTTATGGGTTTGTTTGGAGGGTTATGGGTTTGTTTGGAGGGTTATGGGTTTGTTTGGAGGGTTCTGGGTTGGTTTGGAAGGTTCTATGGTTGGTCTGGAAAGTTCTCCAGTTCTGATATGTGACTATGTGACTGTTTTGGAAGGTTATGGACGGGAGGAGAGAATCTTTGTGAGGTGAACGGGTCGACGACAGAGAAGACGGACCTGCAGCCTCATTTCCACTGGAAGTCTTGACGTGTCATGTGTTTGGGGGGGGGTTCGGTAGCGGGTTTCAGTTCACATTTGTCCTCCTAACTGACAGCTTGTCTTTCGCACCGTTGTTCAGTCCCAACGCTTGTGTCTCGACAGCGCCGTGCAAACCCTTCTGTAGTCCCGCCGGCGCTGCCACTTCGGACTAACGTGACGAAGCGCGGACAGTTCCCGGGATCCAGCGCGGGGAAAGACGTCCAGCCGTCTTCGTGAGCGGAGCCATTAGGAGACACTGATCTCTTGTAATTTCAGCGTTCCCAGTGTTTGGTTTGGCTTCAGCCGGAGCCGAATCGTTCCCAGGCCTGAACTCGGTGTCGGTCGCCACCTCCGCCTCCGATGCACCCGGCGTGGACCCGGGCCCACGGCGCTCTGACGTGACCGGACAAATTAACGTTCCTCTGGCTAATGTATTCAAACTGCTGGCGCGGACGTTGAGCTGGATTAGCAGCGACGGCTCTGACTGTCAGTGATGCTAACCACTCCTGAAAAGGTGACAGCACATTTGGCCGCTTTCTTCGGGGGGCGGGAGGGAAAGTAAAGCACCTACGAGTCTGACTGTGGGGCATTTTGATCTTTAATTCATACGGGATGTGGAAAGTGTGTTTGGTCTTTCTCGCTCGCTGACGAGGGGAACATGCGGCAGAGATCTTCTCACCTTCAACCCTCCGCGCTTTGAAGCCCTCGTCCTCCCCGAGCGCCAGGACTCGCACTCACAAACCGTCCTTTCATAAGAACCCTCGTGACGCACGCAGATGGCGAGCGTTTGGGGCGACTCCTGGATGCGTTTTGCGCCGACGTCTGACGGGACCTGAAGCGAAGCCAGGGCAGATATGAAAACAGGCGCTTGTCTGTCAGAACCAGGAAGTAATCAGCCTCCGCGTCCACTCGGGGGCCCAGCTGAAAACCATTAGCCGCAGCAACGCGCTGCTTCTTCTGATCCCTCAAAAACATAATAATAGCAATAATACTTAGCGGAATTACTGCGATGATTGGAGAGGATCTCCGTCGTCTTCGGTTAAACCGCAGCTCGGTTTATATCTGGGGACGATCGGGGAGCGTTTACGTCCCGGCGGTAATTCCTGCTCTTTACGCCTGGATGAGGAGGATTACACATGAAAGACGCGTCAGGAATCGTACAACTGTGGCCGCGACTTTCTGAGTTTGACATGTTTCTCGTTGAAAACAATTCAGACGGTTTTCATCGTAAATCGAAGCGAATTTATGGAAAAATGCACCAAAATAAAAAATGAAGCAAGAACATCCAGCTTCACACAGACACGAGTGTAAAAATATTCACATCTATTAACCAGCAATGTTACAAGCAGAAGTAGAAAACACACGTTGATCAGGTATTTACAGCAGATACAACAAGCAGAAGCAACTCAGAGAGATGAAGGGTGGAGGAGTTGGAGACGACTGGAGGCTCAAACCCAAACCAGCGTCACCTCCAGGTCGGCTCCAGGACCAGGAAAAACGTCCCACATTCTGGATCAGGCTGGTTCGGTTTGGTTCCAGCAGGATGAAAACTCAGACGGGACCAGAAGGGTTCATAGTGAGTTCCTCAAAAAGAGATTTCAACGAAATGGGGAACTGAACCAAGACCATCTGAAGAATAGTGGACCCGCAGGTTCCTGCTGTCGTCACTTCGTAGTTTTACCGCGGTGCCGTCTGAGCTGTGAAGAACCAACAGATCAGGATCGTTTTTTTAGAGATAATATCTTTTTTAGTGCTGTTAACTTCTCAGAGACCACTGAGACTAGTTCTGGGGGGGTCTGGAACGTTCTAGGGTTGGTCTAGAGCAGGGGTATTCAACTAGATTCGGCCGGGGCCACATCTGCAAAAGGACTGTATGGAGAGGGCCGCACAATTTGAAAATGTGAGGGTTTTCAAAATGTATTTTGCACTCAAAGACGAAGACTTATGTAAATATAATACATTTGTATTATACATTTGAATATATCTAGTTTACATATGAATTATGTATTAATTGTCTCCAGATTTAGTAATTGTGAATGTTAAATATAATATTCAGATAAAGAAATATTATTTTGAATGCAAGTTCATTTTGAAACCATGCATTGTGCAAACTTAATGAAATTGATATTGACCTACTTTTAATAAAACACGCCATAATGACAAAGCACCACTTTCCACCAAGATTTCCTTATTTGAATATTATATTAAGCATTGAGCACAACCATTTTAGTCCATAGTAGCCAGTTATAAAAATATTATATATTTTTTTTTTTTTTTAACAAACAATCCCTTTTTTGAAATATGACCAGGGGCCACATAAAAGCTCCTGGCGGGCCGCATGTGGCCCGCGGGCCGCCAATTGAATATCCCTGGTCTAGAGGGTTCAGGGTTGGTCTGAAAGGTTATCGATTGATTGGGAAGGTTCTACGGTTAGGTTCAGGGGTTTCTGGGTTGGTTTGGAAGATTCAGGGTTAGTTTGGAAGGTTATTGGGTTGGTTTGGAGGGTTCTGGATTTGTTTGGAGGGTTCTAGGGTTGGTTTGGAAGGTTATTGGGTTGGTTTGGAGGGTTCTGGATTTGTTTGGAGGGTTCTAGGGTTGGTTTGGAAAAAGCTTGGGTCGGTCCGGAGGGTTCTGGGTTGGTTTAGAAGGTTATCAATTGATTGGGAAGGTTCTACAGTTAGGTTTTGGGGGGGTTCAGGGTTGGTTTGGAGGGTTCTGTGTTAGTTTGGAGGGTTCTAGGGTTAGTTTGGAGGGTTCTGGGTTAGTTTGGAAGGTTCTAGGGTTGGTCTGAAGGGTTCTGAGTTAGTTTGGAGGGTTCTAGGGTTGGTTTAGAAGGTTCTAGGGTTGGTTTGGAAGGTTCTAGGGTTGGTTTGGAGGGTTCTGTGTTAGTTTGGAAGGTTGTAGGGTTGGTTTGGAGGGTTCTAGGGTTAGTTTGGAAGGTCCTAGGGTTGGTTTGGAGGGTTCTGTGTTAGTTTGGAAGGTTCTGGGGTTGGTTTGGAGGGTTCCGTGTTAGTTTGGAAGGTTCTAGGGTTGGTTTGGAAGGTTCTTAGGTTGGTCTGAAGGGTTCTGTGTTAGTTTGGAGGGTTCTAGGTTTAGTTTGGGAGGTTCTAGGGTTGGTTTGGAGGGTTCCGTGTTAGTTTGGAAGGTTCTAGGCTAGTTTGGAAGGTTATCAATTGATCTGGAAGGTTCTAGGGTTGGTTTGAAGAGTTCTAGGGTTAGTTTGGAAGGTTCTAGGGTTGGTCCGAAGGGTTCTAAGGTTGGTTCGGAGGGTTCTGGATTGGTTTGGAAGGTTATCAATTGATTGGGAAGGTTCTACAGTTAGGTTTGGTTGGTTGGTTTGGAGTTTTCTTGGTTGGTTTGGAAGGTTTTATGGTTGGTCTGGAAAAAGCTTGGGTTGGTTTGGAGGGTTCTGTGTTAGTTTGGAGGGTTCTAGGGTTAGTTTGGAAGGTTCTAGGGTTGGTTTGGAGGGTTCTGGGTAAGTTTGGAAGGTTATCAATTGATCTGGAAACTATTAGGGTTGGTTTGGAAGGTTATCAATCGATCTGGATGGTTCTAGGGTTGGTCTGGGGGTTTGTGGATCAGTCTGGAAGCTTCTGGGGTTAATTGGGAGGGTTCTAGAGTTGGTCTGGAAGGTTTTAAGGGTGGTCTGGAGGGTTCTGGGTCAGTTTGAAAGGTCCGTGCCAACCCTCAGCCAGCCATGGTGGTCTGGTCATGAACTTAAACACAACCAAACTTCTCTGTCAAATATGAATAATTATGTTCTGTTGGGTCTTTATACACAGCTCAGACGTCAGAAGCCGCCAATCAAACACTACGCCCCTAACGATTATCTGAACCTGTGTAGTCCTGTTCAGGTCACAGGGATCTGCTGGATCCCATCCGTCGTCAGGGGAAAGTAACAAAACTGTGTGTTCTTTCAGACTGTAACTAGGTTTATTTGTCCTGTAGGATCTGCCCCTAGTGGTCAGTGGAGGAACTGCAGATGTTCCTACGTCCTGGATCGACCCAGACGTTCTCACATGGGAGCCGTTGTACACATATGAACCCTGGCCCGGTTCCGTCTTGTGTTCTCTGCTTTATAATGTTATCTTTAATGTAACGTTACTCCTGCTGCCAAGTTTGGATTTATTGGGTTTTTTCCATCTATTTCTTTTCTTTTCTTTTGGACTCCTGCCTGAACAGTTCGTCTTCCTGTCCCCTGAGTCCCAAACATTTCTCGCCTTTTTTTGACAAATCAAAGCTAAAAGCCAGAACAACTTGTTGGCTTCAGGTTGGATTTTGACACGTCTACTGACCACAAAAGTCCCAGCAAGCTTTTTAAAAGATTCGGTGTGAAATCCTCCCAGTCTAACAACAATAATCAAGGGTTTTCAGTCAGTGTTTTTCAGTGTCCTGGGGTTGGATCGGCCCCGCGGGTCGGCTCTGGGGTGGTGGGAACAGATATCTGACGGCTTCTGCGTGACACGGTTCCAGTTCTACTTCATGGCGATCATCCAGACGGGCATGATGCCCTCGGGGAATCCCTCCTGCTTCTCCACGGCCAGGATCTCCAGGCCGGCCTTGGCGATGATGCACCTCATGATGTCCAGGTGGCGGCCGATGCTGCTGTCGATGGGGTCCAGCTTGCAGCCCTGCCGCGCCATGTTGTCCTTCATGATGATGACGCCGTCGGGACGGAGACTCTTCTTACAGAGAAACAGGAAGTTCATCAGGTCCTTGTCTGTCAGGTGGCCTGAGAAGAAGAAAACGGGAGTTTAGTCAACTCAACACCACTCTACTCTACTCACTACTACATTACTGTATTCTACTCTACATTACCCCTAGATTACTCTAGTCTACACTACAATACTCCACTCTACTCACTACTACTACTCACACTATACTACAATACTCTACTATTCACTATACTACATTACACTACTACACTCTACTCTACTACATTACTCTACTATACACTCCACTATACTACACTACACTACTCTTACTCTTCATTACTCTCTTCTACACTACACTACTCTACTTTACTGTACAAGACACTACACCTAACTACTCTACTCTACATTACGCTACTCTATACTACAATACTCAACATTATTCTACTCTACATTACTCTATTCGACACTTCTTTACACTCCACTCCATTACTCTACTTTACTCTACACTACTCCACTCTATTACTCTACACTACATTACTTTCCTCTACTCTACATTACTCTATCTATATTTTACTCTACTCTACTCTATATATTACTCTACACTACACTAAACTACTCTACTCTACACTACTCTACTCTACATTACTCTACACTACTCTACTCTACTCTACTCTACTCTACTCTACTCTACTTTACTCTACTCTACATTACTCTACCCAACTCTACTCTACTCTACTCTACATTACTCTACTCTACTCTACTCTACTCTACATTACTCTACACTACTCCACACTAAATTACTCTACTCTACACTACTCAACTCTATACATTACTCTACTCTACTCTACTCTACTCTACTCTACTCTACATTACTCTACTCTACATTACTCTACTCTACTCTACTCTACATTACTCTACTCTACATTACTCTACTCTACTCTACTCTACTCTAGATTACTCTACCCAACTCTACTCTACTCTACTCTACATTACTCTACTCTACTCTACTCTACTCTACATTACTCTAC
Source organism: Cololabis saira (assembly GCF_033807715.1). Lineage (NCBI taxonomy): Eukaryota > Metazoa > Chordata > Actinopteri > Beloniformes > Belonidae > Cololabis > Cololabis saira. Next base: position 43,996,834 of record NC_084599.1, read on the forward strand.
ACTACTCCACACTAAATTACTCTACTCTACACTACTCAACTCTATACATTACTCTACTCTACTCTACTCTACATTACTCTACTCTACATTACTCTACTCTACATTACTCTACTCTACTCTACATTACTCTACTCTATACATTAATCTACTCTACATTACTCTATTCTACACTACACTACTATACTTTACTCTAGTCTACAATACACCGCACTACTCTAATCTACTATACATTACACTACTCTACACGACTCTTAGTCTACATTACTTCACTGTATTCTACTCCACTCTAGATTACTCTACCCAACTCTACTCTACTCTACTCTACTCTACTCTACTCTACTCTACTCTATATTACTCTACTCTACTCTACATTACTCTACTCTACTCTACTCTACTCTACTCTACTCTACATTACTCTACATTACTCTACTCTACATTACTCTACTCTACATGACTCTACATTACTCTACATTACTCTACTCTACATTACTTTACTCTACACTACTCTACTCTAGATTACTCTACCCAACATTACTCTACTCTCTCTTACTCACACGCCACCCACTGCATCCACATTACTCTACACTACTCTAATCTACTATACATTACACTACTCTACACGACTCTTAGTCTACATTACTTTACTCTACTCTACTCTACTCTACTCTACATTACTCTACTCTACATTACTCTACATTACTCTACATTACTCTACATTACTCTACTCTACTCTACTCTACATTACTCTACTCTACATTACTCTACATTACTCTACTCTACTCTACTCTACATTACACTACATTACTCTACATTACTCTACATTACTCTACTCTACTCTACTCTACATTACTCTACTCTACATTACTCTACATTACTCTACATTACTCTACTCTACTCTACTCTACATTACACTACTCTACTCTACTCTACACTACTCTACTCTACACTACTCTACTCTAGATTACTCTACCCAACATTACACTACTCTACTCTCTCTTACTCACACGCCACCCACTGCATCCACATTACTCTACACTACTCTAATCTACTATACATTACACTACTCTACACGACTCTTAGTCTACATTACTTTACTCTACTCTACTCTACTCTAGATTACTCTACCCAACATTACACTACTCTACTCTCTAGATTAGGATTAGGTCTAGATTACTCTACTCACACGCCACCCACTGCATCCAGACGACGTCGTATTTGTTCTTGGGCGGCGTGAACTCCTGCAGGCTGTAGCAGTAGTAGGTCTCGATGCGGTCGGCTCCGTCGCCCAGGTACTCCTCGTGAGCGTGGAGCAGGAAGTGCTCCATCATGTCCACCAGCTCCATCTTCTCAAAGACGGGCAGGAGGACGTTTTTGGTCACACGCCCGATTCCAGACCCGCAATCCAACGCACAATGGGTGCCGGCCTTTCCCGGTCCCTGCAGATAAAAGTGGGAGAACAATGTTCACCGGCTGGTGTTTGGAGATGGTTTGGAGACAGTTTGGAGACGGTTTGGAGACGGTTTGGAGATGGTTTGGAGACAGTTTGGAGACGGTTTGGAGACGGTTTGGAGACGGTTTGGAGACAGTTTGGAGACAGTTTGGAGACAGTTTGGAGATGGTTTGGAGACGGTTTGGTGACGGTTTGGAGACGGTTTAGAGATTGTTTGGAGACGGTTTGGAGACGGTTTACAGATTGTTTGGAGACGGTTTAGAGATTGTTTGGAGACAGTTTGGAGATTGTTTGGAGATAGTTTGGAGACAGTTTGGAGATTGTTTGGAGACGGTTTGGAGACGGTTTGGAGACAGTTTGGAGATTGTTTGGAGACAGTTTGGAGACGGTTTGGAGACAGTTTGGAGACAGTTTGGAGACAGTTTGGAGATGGTTTGGAGACGGTTTGGTGACGGTTTGGAGACGGTTTAGAGATTGTTTGGAGACGGTTTGGAGACGGTTTGGAGACGGTTTACAGATTGTTTGGAGACGGTTTAGAGATTGTTTGGAGACAGTTTGGAGATTGTTTGGAGATAGTTTGGAGACAGTTTGGAGATTGTTTGGAGACGGTTTGGAGACGGTTTGGAGACAGTTTGGAGATTGTTTGGAGACGGTTTAGAGATTGTTTGGAGACGGTTTGGAGATGGTTTGGAGACGGTTTGGAGACGGTTTAAAGATTGTTTGGAGACGGTTTGGAGACGGTTTGGAGACGGTTTGGAGACGGTTTAGAGATTGTTTGGAGACGGTTTGGAGACGGTTTGGACACAAGTTGGAGACAGTTTGGAGATTGTTTGGAGACGGTTTAGAGATTGTTTGGAGACGGTGGACACAAGTTGGAGACAGTTTGGAGATAGTTTGGAGACAGTTTGGAGACGGTTTGGAGACGGTTTAGAGATTGTTTGGAGACGGTTTGGAGATGGTTTGGAGACAGTTTGGAGACGGTTTGGAGACAGTTTGGAGACAGTTTGGAGACGGTTTGGAGATTGTTTGGAGACAGTTTGGAGACAGTTTGGAGACAGTTTGGAGACAGTTTGGAGACGGTTTGGAGATTGTTTGGAGACGGTTTGGAGATTGTTTGGAGACGGTTTGGAGACAGTTTGCAGATGGTTTGGAGACAGTTTGGAGACAAGTTGGAGATGGTTTAGAGATTGTTTGGAGACAATAAGTGGAGACAAGTGGAGACAACAGTCACCACAGTGAGACATTTAGGTGCCATCCGTCTGCAGGGAGCAGTTTCCTTGTATAAGATCCTCTATGTGGATCTGGGTGGATCCTGGTGGATCTAAGTGGATCTGGTTGGGTCTAGATGGGTCTAGGTCGGGGGCAGTGCTTAATTTGTCCATGAAGAGGTCCCGGAACATCGGGGGGGGGTACGGGGGGGGGGGTTCCGGGACTTTTTTGAGCATAATGCATTTAAATGCATCAATCTGGTGCACTTTGGAAAGCTAGAATAACAATAATAGGGTGTCTGCCACCTTAACTTACCTTGGAAACATATCCTCTCAGGAGCTTCTCTAAACTTATTCTCCGCTATGTTTGTGTGAGCACAGAGCATTCACAGCCTTCACCGCTGATTGGCTGTTCCCCGTGCCTGTCTCTGTGTGTAACCAATCAGACGGAGCTGTGGGCGGGACATTGCTGCACACAGAGCAGTGACGGCAGGCAGAGAGATATGCGGCTGCATCAACCCCAAAATAACGCAGTTTTAAATTGTACAAACACAATATTGGTATCGTTGGAAAGGGAAAAATGTCCTCTTAATTTTGGGGGGGCTGAGATCAAATTATGGGGGGCTTCAGCCCGTTTTTTTATTTGTAGTGAGAACATAATCCACAGCAACCGACACAAATCCATTCATGTGTATGTGCTCCGCGGCGCAAGGACCACACTGATGCCCTCATCGCCGCTTGTTGCTTTTCTGATTCGTTTTGAAGAATCATGCAACTCTTCCTTCTTTTTGAAAAAAGACAGTAAATTCAGCTGTCTTTTTGACATGTTTGCGTTGCTCGCTGCTGGCTCCCCAGATCCAGCAAAGTTCCAAAGTTTTTTTGGTCGGGGGCGTGGTTTGCTGCCCCATCTTTTCATTGCATCAACAAATCTCTGACTCTTTCAAATGACGTTAAATCTTTATAAACAACATGAAATGCTTGGGATTTCTTCTGTAAATGAATTTATGCATATTATTATTTTTTATACATTAAAAAAAAACTTTTTTAGATTATTATTGTTTTATATATACGAGAGGTGCCGGATCTGCCCAAATAAGTCCCGGAACGCAGGGAGTCCAAAATCGAGAGGTGCCGGATCTTGTTCCGGCAGGATCCGGCACAAATTAACCCCTGGTCGGGGGTCAACAACCCGCGGCTCTTTTCTTTTTTTTCTTCTTTTTTTCCCTTTTTTTCTCCTTTTTTCTTCCTTTTTCCTTTCGTTTTTAATCTCGACATTTCGACTTTTTTCTCGAAATTTTGACTTTTTTCTCGAAGTGCATAATGAAAAAAAAAAATCTGACCCAAGTTATAGCTAATATAGAAACATGTAGCATGTGTTGTCTTCATTCTAATTCTGATACAAGACTTTTCATTTTTTGCGGCTCCAGACATATTTGTTTTTTATGTTTTTGGTCCAATATGGATCTAAAACATTTTGGGTTGCCGACCCCTGGTCTAGGTGGATCTGGGTGGATCTGTTTGGGTCTGGTTGGGTCTGGTTGGGTCTAAATGGGTCCAGGTGGATCTGTTTGGGTCTGGGTGGATCTGGCAGAAACCTGCTGATGACATCCCGGTTCTCCAGCGGTTCTCCGTGCAGCATTGTCTCCGTCCAGCACCTCAGCGGTGAATCCGACCTCGGAGCAGTTAAATCTGGACTAGTGTTTACTTTAGCGCCGGAGGAAACGTCCCCCCCCAAAGTCAGCCAGTTATAAGTTATAATTAGAGCAGCTGTAGAACCGATCGTGGGCTGGACCCGGGCTCCGGGCCAAAGCCCAGCCCCTGAATGAGTAACATCGAGTATAAAAGTGATGTCCAGCCGTCACCATTCATGTGCACACACGGGTCCAGATATGTGCACAGGTCGCTTTAAATCCATGTTTTTATCAGTGCAGAATTAAGGTCGTAAACTGAACAACAGACAAGAATCTGCTGTTTGTCCTTAGATCAGGGGTGTCAAACTCATTTTTCTTGTCGGGCCGGATTTGACCAATTTTTTTCTCGCGAACCGCACGCTCAAAATAACAAAAACGGTGCGAAAAATCTTTTTTCTAATTCTTTTTTTTTTACTATTGTTATCTAATCCAATATCAGTTTAGTTAATTTTAAAGGAAATATGCACTTTGCTTACACTCTAATTATGTAAAATATATTTCTTCAGGATCTTTTCTTGAAATTTCTCGTTTTTTTTCAAATTATGTAAAATACTTTTAATATAATTTTACAAAGACAAACAGAAACAAGTATGTCTTTTTTATATTTCGCTTTTTTATAGGAAATTTAATTAAAAGCAAAATCTTTCTTATTAAATCCGAGAGTGTTTCTTTGTGATTTAGAGATTTTTCCAGTACAATTAAGTGTATTTATTTTTTAAAATTGGCGCGGATATTTACGCCAGTGTGCCGAAAAAGTCAGCACTTCTTTTTTAACTGTGGTACTTTGTCACTATCCTCGTATTCAAAACTGAAATTCTCAGAATAAATATCTTCTATCATCTTTTTTAGCAGTGATATTTTTCCTGCGAAAAGTAGTAGTCAGTTAATAAAAATAAACGACCGTCTAAGAAATAAAATCAGCAAATGCATTCTAGAAAACTAAAAAAATGTCGAAAACTGCTCTATTTGTGGAATAACGATGGATTTGTAGAATAAATACATTATCGGATATGCTGCGATTCATGGAAATTATTTATGCCTTCCTTTTTAGTAAATTAACATTTCGTTTTTTTGCGTTGGAAACTTCTCGCGGGCCGCACATTTGACACCCCTGCTTTAGAGGGTTTTTTGGACCTCCTTGCATAAATGCTGTATATTGTTTTTTTTATGGTAATTGTATTACTGACTTTTTAATATGTGCTAAATAAATAAACTAAAACTAAACAACAACAACATGGCATCTGTGACAGCTCCCGCCAAAAATGAAGCCCTAACGGGGAAGAAGAGGAAGAGAATAAACACTAAGTACCGCCTGCTGCAGGATGTGAGAGCTGCAGCTTGAGCTTCAGGGAGTTTCTGTTTCTGTAATAACTGATGGGGGTCGTGTTCTGCAGAAACAACTCCAGACAACGCTTTATTAATAAAACTGAGCTGCTGATCATCAGCAGGTCCAGACACCTGTGAGAGCAGAAGTCTGGCAGTTCAGGTGCGTGTTAACACAATGCCAGGAGAGAAAGACATCAGCAATAGTCGAGATCAGGGATCTGCTACCATTATTATCAAAACAACCACTTTATTATCAAAAGAACCACTTTATTATCAAAAAAAACACTTTGCCACCAATTCTACTACTACTACTAGTAATAATAATAATAATAATAATAATAATAATAATAATAATAATAATAATAATAATAATAATAATAATAATAATAATAATAATTTCGACTTTTTTCTCGAAATTGTACTTCGACATTAATCTTGACATTTCGACTTTTTTCTCGAAGTGCGTTATGAAAAAAAATCGTCCTTCTCTAAAATATTATTTTTATTTTTCTCCTGCCTGGCCCTGATATTCTTCCATACCGATGGGTTGGTCTATAAAGTAATGGGTTTGGCTAAATACAATCTTTGACTAAAACTAGACTAAAATGGACAATTCTGACTAAAATAAGACTTTTAGTTGACTGAAACTTGACACGACTAAAAGGAGAATGAACGTGACTAAAACTAATAAAAACTAAAAGGATAACTGGACCCAAAGAACTAGACTAAAACTAGAACTGAAACAGGTTGATAAAAACAACACTACTTCCAGAGTCCGACCCGACCAAACCTGCCGGACTCGGACCTGTTAGAAAGGTCTCCACCACAACTAGAGGAAGACTGGACGCTGAATCGGGGAGAACTTCCAGAAGAAAAAGCTCCACATGCACTAAACTTCATCTGAACGACCCACCGGACCTCCGGAACCGGGTCCCGTGTCGGTGAAAGACCGGGTCAGCAGCAGAACCTATCAGATCTGTTTGGCTTAAGGCTTTTCTCCCACTAGGGGAGTTTTTAGCTGCCATTGTTTATGTAATAATTGCTCGGGGGTTTATGTTCATGTTCTGGATCTCTGAAAGCGCCTAGAGACAACTTTTGTTTTATTAGATCAGGTGTCGGCAACCTGCGGCTCTAGAGCTCTTTAGCGCCGCCCTGGTGGCTCCTGGAGCTTTTTCAAAGCTTTTTGTTTGACCTTTTTTTTTTCCTTTTTTTCCCTTCTATTTTCTTCTTTTTTTCCTTTTTTTCCTTTTTTTCTTTTTTTTCTTCCTTTTTCCTTTCTTTTTTTTAATCTCGCCATTTCGACTTTTTTCTTAACATTTCAACTTTTTTCTTGAAATTTTGACTTTTTTCTCGACATTTCGACTTTTTTCTCGACATTTTGACTTTTTTCTCGACATTTTGACTTTTTTCTCGACATTTCGACTTTTTTCTTGAAGTGCATAATGAAAAAAATAAATCTCCCCCAGTTCTAACTAATATAGAAACATGCAGCATGTGTTCCTTCATTCTAAGGCTGATACAAGACTTTTCATTTTTTGCGGCTCCAGACATATTTGTTTTTTGTGTTTTTGGTCCAATATGGATCTAAAACATTTTGGGTTGCAGGCCCCTGGGTTAGATGCTATATAAATAAAATTGAATTAAACTGAATTGAATTGATTCCCATCTGATCCACTCACCACAAACCTCCTCAGGAACTGGCGGGAACCTTCCAGGTCCACGTGGGAGATCTCCAGGAAATCTCCCATCATGCCCTCCTCCGAGGCGGGGACGTCCTGGTAGAACTTCTGGGCCCGGTAGTAGAACTGCTTCTCTCCTTTGATGTACTCGCAGGTGACGGGGAACAGCTTCACTGCCGGGACACACACAGAGACAACCGGGTCTGAGGACGGATGTTTGGACTCATGTTTGGACCGTCGTTTGGATGATGTTTGGATGATGTTTGGATGATGTTTGGATGATGTTTGGACCGATGTTTGGATGATGTTTGGATGATGTTTGGATGATGTTTGGATGATGGTTGGATGATGTTTGGATGATGTTTGGACTGATCTTTGGATGATGTTTGGATGATGTTTGGATGATGTTTGGATGATGGTTGGATGATGTTTGGATGATGTTTGGACTGATCTTTGGATGATGTTTGGATGATGTTTGGATGATGTTTGGATGATGTTTGGACCGATGTTTGGACCGATGTTTGGATGATGTTTGGACCGATGTTTGGATGATGTTTGGATGATGTTTGGATGATGTTTGGATGATGTTTGGATGATAATTGGATGATGTTTGGATGATGTTTGGATGATGTTTGGACCGATGTTTGGATGATGTTTGGATGATGTTTGGACCGATGTTTGGATGATGTTTGGACCGATGTTTGGATGATGTTTGGATGATGTTTGGATGATGTTTGGATGATGTTTGGATGATGTTTGGACACATGTTTGGACACATGTTTGGATGATGTTTGGATGATGTTTGGATGATGTTTGGATGATGTTGGACCGATTTTTGGATGATGTTTGGATGATGTTTGGATGATGTTTGGACCGATGTTTGGACCGATGTTTGGATGATGTTTGGACCGATGTTTGGACCGATGTTTGGACCGATGTTTAGATGATGTTTGGATGATGTTTGGATGATGTTTGGATGATGTTTGGATGATGTTTGGACCGATGTTTGGACCGATGTTTGGATGACGTTTGGATGATGTTTGGACCGATGTTTGGACCGATGTTTGGATGATGTTTGGATGATGTTTGGACCGATGTTTGGACCGATGTTTGGACCGATGTTTGGATGATGTTTGGATGATGTTTGGATGATGTTTGGACCGATGTTTGGATGATGTTTGGATGATGTTTGGACCGATGTTTGGATGATGTTTGGACGATGTTTGGATGATGTTTGGATGATGTTTGGACCGATGTTTGGATGATGTTTGGACCGATGTTTGGATGATGTTTGGACCGATGTTTGGATGATGTTTGGATGATGTTTGGATGATGTTTGGACCGATGTTTGGATGATGTTTGGATGATGTTTGGATGATGTTTGGACCGATGTTTGGATGATGTTTGGACCGATGTTTGGATGATGTTTGGATGATGTTTGGATGATGTTTGGACCGATGTTTGGACCGATGTTTGGATGATGTTTGGACCGATGTTTGGACCGATGTTTGGACCGATGTTTGGATGATGTTTGGATGATGTTTGGATGATGTTTGGATGATGTTTGGATGATGTTTGGACCGATGTTTGGATGATGTTTGGATGATGTTTGGATGATGTTTGGATGATGTTTGGATGATGTTTGGATCGATGTTTGGATGATGTTTGGACCGATGTTTGGATGATGTTTGGATGATGTTTGGATGATGTTTGGACCGATGTTTGGATGATGTTTGGATGATGTTTGGATGATGTTTGGATGATGTTTGCACCAATGTTTGGATGATGTTTGGATGATGTTTGCACCAATGTTTGGATGATGTTTGGATGATGTTTGCACCAATGTTTGGATGATGTTTGGATGATGTTTGGATGATGTTTGGATGATGTTTGGATCGATGTTTGGATGATGTTTGGACCGATGTTTGGACCGATGTTTAGATGATGTTTGGATGATGTTTGGATGATGTTTGGATGATGTTTGGATGATGTTTGGACCGATGTTTGGACCGATGTTTGGATGACGTTTGGATGATGTTTGGACCGATGTTTGGACCGATGTTTGGATGATGTTTGGATGATGTTTGGACCGATGTTTGGACCGATGTTTGGACCGATGTTTGGATGATGTTTGGATGATGTTTGGATGATGTTTGGACCGATGTTTGGATGATGTTTGGATGATGTTTGGACCGATGTTTGGATGATGTTTGGACGATGTTTGGATGATGTTTGGATGATGTTTGGACCGATGTTTGGATGATGTTTGGACCGATGTTTGGATGATGTTTGGACCGATGTTTGGATGATGTTTGGATGATGTTTGGATGATGTTTGGACCGATGTTTGGATGATGTTTGGATGATGTTTGGATGATGTTTGGACCGATGTTTGGATGATGTTTGGACCGATGTTTGGATGATGTTTGGATGATGTTTGGATGATGTTTGGACCGATGTTTGGATGATGTTTGGATGATGTTTGGATGATGTTTGGATGATGTTTGGACCGATGTTTGGATGATGTTTGGATGATGTTTGGATGATGTTTGGATGATGTTTGGATGATGTTTGGATGATGTTTGGATGATGTTTGGATCGATGTTTGGATGATGTTTGGACCGATGTTTGGATGATGTTTGGATGATGTTTGGATGATGTTTGGACCGATGTTTGGATGATGTTTGGATGATGTTTGGATGATGTTTGGATGATGTTTGCACCAATGTTTGGATGATGTTTGGATGATGTTTGCACCAATGTTTGGATGATGTTTGGATGATGTTTGCACCAATGTTTGGATGATGTTTGGATGATGTTTGGACCGTCATTGGACAAATGTTTGGACCGATGTTTGGATGATGTTTGGATGATGTTTGGATGATGTTTGGAGCGTCGTTGGACAGATGTTTGGAGCGTCGTTGGACAGATGTTTCAACCAGAACGGGCCTGGATGTCCCAGCTGTCCAACGTGTCTAAGCTGCTAACGAGCATTTAAAAGCCCTGGTTGGGTCAGTGTGGACGAGACGGTGATGTCAGAGTTATAATTAGATCAGGAGGACTATAAATAAGACGTGTTGACGGGGAGACTTGTAGTTCTTGTAACCACTTTTGTGGTCTCGTCTCGGCCTTGGATCATTGAGAGTCCGTTGCACCAAGGAGACATAATCTGGTATCAGTAGTTCTTCCTCTTGTACAGTTTTGTAAACTATTTGTATTTTTCATCTGATTTAATGTTTTGGTTCATCTGCATTTGTGTCTGTATTAAATTACAGTTCAGTGATTATAACGGCCTTGTTTGAATAAATATATGTAAATATTTGCGTATCGTTGTGATTGATTAAGCATCAGGTCCATTTCAGTGATGCTGATATACGGTGTAATCTGATTACTTTAATGGTAAATAATGTCATTTCAATTTTTAATATTTAAAATTCAGGTTTTGTCTCCAAATTAGTCTTGGTCCTGGTCCTGGATTTGGTCTTGATCTGGATCTGTCACGGCTCTGTTCTGCTGAGCTGAAATAAACCCTGCAGGATCAACGCCGCGTGTCTGGGGGCTTAGGGGACACGTAGGGGGTGGGGGGTCGGGGGGTCTGAGGGCTTAGGGGACACGTTCCTGGGCCGGTGGGGGGTCGGGGGAGTGGGGGGGTTCGACAGCAGGCGGGAATGTGAGTCCTCTTGTCAGAGTCTCCGGTGGCAGGATTACTGAAATACCCCCCCCAAATACCCCCCCACTACCCCCACTACCAGGGCGGCTGGGCTGCTCCTCCTCTAACACCACTGCTGCTGTCTTCACCTCTTGGCGTTGTGTTAGCACCCCTGAATGCTTCTGCAGGCCAGCATCAACGTTAGACCCTCTAGACCTCCTTAAACCCTCTAGACCCTCTAGATCAGCGGTCGGCAACCCAAAATGTTTTAGATCCATATTGGTCCAAAAACACAAAAAACAAATATGTCTGGAGGTGCAAAAAATGAAAAGTGTATCAGCCTTAGAATGAAGAAACACATGCTGCATGTTTCTATATTAGTATAGTTGTAATTTTTTTTTGTCATTATGCACTTCAAGAAAAAAGTCGAAATGTTGAGGAAATAGTCAAAATTTCGTGAGAGAAAAGTCGAGATTTCGAGAAAAACGTCAAAACTTTGAGAAAAAAGTTGAAATGTTGAGATTAATGTTAAAGTACAATCTCGAGAAAAAAGGCGAAATGTCGAAAAAAAGTCGAAATGTCGAGAAAAAATGTTGAAATTAAAAAGGAAAGGAAAAAGGAAGAAAAAAAGAGAAATAAAGGAAAAAAGAAGAAAAAAGAAAAAAGAAGGAAAAAAAAGAAAAAAAGAGAAAACAGGAAAAAAAAAAAAAAAAAGGAAAAAAAAGGTCAAACTTTTTTTGAAAAAGCTCCAGGAGCCACTAGGGTGGCGCTAAAGAGCCGCGGGTTGCTGATCCCTGGTCTAGACCCTCTAGATCTAGGGGTGGCACACCAGTCAGAGCCACAATTGGTTACTGTGTTACTGCAAAGAGCCACATCGTACACATGCACACATCAACTACCCATGATCCTTCACTCCCTGCTCTCTCTGAGACATAAAAATACCATTAGAAAACGGAAAGGTGAAATCCTGCAATCTGATTGGTTGTTAACTGTGGTATAATGAGCTTATACCACGGCTTCTATTCTAGAGCCTCATCACAGCATATCATTCCCCGTCAGGGAAGCAACAATGTATCCAACAACCAACTGTTACATATTTTTGACGGTTACAGCAGGTAGCAAAAAGTAGCTGGTGTTAAAGTTTATTTTTTTATTTTCGTTAACAATTAATTTGGCATGTTGACGGTAAACTTTGATCTCCGGTGAGGAGCTAACGTTAGCGGGGAGGAGCTAACGTTAGCGGGGAGGAGCTAACGTTAGCGGGGAGGAGCTAACGATGGAGGAATGGATTGACTAGTGCCTGTCTCCAAAAAAAAAGACGAGCAAAAGACGACATGCGGAGCTACATCTGGAGAGATGGGACTATTTTTTTCCACAGTGGGGCGATTTTTACTGGATAATATGTATTTCTGATTAATTAAAAACTACATAAAATATATTGTGTATTCCTCTTTCATACATTATTGGTAACCGTTTTATAAAAGCAATAATCACTTTGCGTGGGGCCGGAGACGCCGCTCAGCTGTGATATAATGAGCGTATACCACGGCCTGTCGTGATGTATTGATTAAATATTAATATTTATATTATATTATATATATAAAACTCTCCCACTCTGTTAAAAACATCCTGTGTTCATCTTCATATTTTCGTTTGGCCGTGCATTTTTTCCCTGCCATTTTGAGGGTGGATTTTTTCCCTCCAAGTTATTTCCGTCACAAACACGAACGTGCGCCCGTATAGTGTTATATATAGTGCTATACGGGCGCACGTGTTGAGCAGGCGACTTATGTAAACCTTCCCTTGTACAGCGACGCAGGTTCGATTCCTGTTGCGGCAAATTTTGCCCCCACTTCCTTCGTGTCTGTCTTTTATTGCACCATCAAATAAAGTCCCAAGAGCCGCCTGACACCGGGCAAAGAGCCGCATGACACCGGGCAAAGAGCCGCATGACACCGGGCAAAGAGCTGCATGACGCCGGGCAAAGAGCCGCATGACACCGGGCAAAGAGCCGCATGACACCGGGCAAAGAGCCGCATGACACCGGGCAAAGAGCCGCATGACACCGGGCAAAGAGCTGCATGACGCCGGGCAAAGAGCTGCATGCGGCTCGTGAGCCGCAGGTTGGCCACCCCTGATCCCCCCTGATGGTCCTCACAGTCCTGCACAGGCGGTTTCAGGCCTTGTGGTTCATCTGAGGGGGTATTTACTTTATTTTATGAGCTGATAAAGGTCAGAACATTTGTTTCTGATGTTCTGACATTCAAACCCGCCAAGTCAGAAGGACACATGCTTTCTTTTTAACGAGACAGAAACAGAGTAAGACACTAATGATGTGGAGAATCTGGGGGTCCAACACCCGAGTCTTAGGGTGCTTTCAGACCTGTGACTCGTTTGTTTTGTTCCGATTCAGGGGCTAAATCGATACAGTTGTTTCGTTTCTCGTTTGTGGGGTTTGTGTTCACAACCGTCTGTAGCTTCAAAACTGTTAACTAATGCCATGAACCAACTGTTCTCTCATTGGTCAGAACTGAAGGAAGGAGTTTCCTCTTCCGTACAACAACAACTATGGAGCATAAAACCACAGTTATGAGTGAGTTGTGTCGGTTGCTGTGTCGATCTGTTCTCACTGCAAACAAACCGCTCCAGGTTTGGAATGGAAGCGAGCCGAGAACCTAACCCTAACCTTTCCTAGGATCTCGGCTCGATTGTTTTGTGCCGCATCCGAGCGCGTTTGCTGTGTTCACGTGTACCAAACCAACCGATCTTTAGGGGGGAACACTCCCTGTTTCGGAACAACTGCTCCAAACTGGACAGAGGTGAAAGCATCCTGAGTCTCGGTCGATTCCTGAAAGAGGGTCCAGGTATCTGGTGGGTCCGGTGGGTCCCGAGGGTCCGGATGGTCCGAGCTCGGAGATGATCCCACACTTGTGTTCGGTGCCGACATGAGTTAATGCCTCGGATGCCGCTCCATTAATGGGCCTGGTATCGGGTTCATGGGGAGAAAGTGAGACGTCTCTGGGCCCGGAGGGCCGGCAGGGCCGGCAGGGCCGGCAGGGCCGGGTCTCCGGTTCCTGCAGCTCCTGGTCTCGTGTTTAAGACGAGAAACTCCCGAGAGGGTTGAATGTCACGAGGAAGGTTTCAGGCTTCACTCGTCATCTCCAAGACCCGCGAGACCCTGACGGCGACGGACAGCTGGATCAGGGTGTCTGGACCCAGACCTGCAGTTTCCTTCCAGACCAGACCAGAACCTTGTACACCAGCCCAGAACCCTTCCATACCAGCCCAGAACCCTTCCATACCAGCCCAGAACCCTCCAGACTCAGACAGAACTGGTCCTAGTGGGCCATCAGTGCAGTGAACTCCTCATCTTAAACGTGGTCTCTGGACTTTATTCGCAGCTCTGAGGTGAAAACTTAGAGATGCACCGATCGATCGGCCCCCGATTGGGATCGGGCCGATAATGGCCCTATCGGTTTTGATCGGAGATCGGAAAATAATAGTTCAGAGCGGCCGATCTGATGACTACAAACTCCCGCCCGCGCGGGTGTTCCCTTTTACAATGTCTGAAAAGGACAAAAAATTAGCAGTTTGCAAAGTGTGTCCAAAGGAAATACCACGAGGAGTAATATTACAAAAGAATCACAACATAACGAAGCTTATTAGACATTTGAAAGTTCTTCAGACGGAGTAGATATTGAGTTTTCAAAGTTGGCTGCAGCAGAAAAAAGGCAGAGAAAGAAAAGGAGCGCGCGCAACGGCGCTAACTCAGCTGTAACAGAGACTTATAAACGATAGCAAGAAAAATAAAGAACTACATCGTAAGGTAATGAATTCAAATGCTTTGCTCATCAGCTATAAACAGTCCAAAGTCTTACACAGGACGACAGTCGTGTCAGTTGCTTCACCAGTGACATGTAGAGTTCTAGTGTGAAGAGTTTTGTTTCACTCACAAGAGTTTCCTCACACGCGGCTGACGCTACCGCTAAAGCTTTCACAAAGCTTAATAATTCATAATTAATTTTTATTTTAAGATTTAATTCCTCTTTCCACAGGAAAACTACTACCTGTACGGTCCTGTACGGTCCTGTACCTGTACGGTCCTGTACGGTCCTGTACCTGTACGGTCCTGTACGGTCCTGTACGGCCCTGTACCTGTACGGTCCTGTACGGTCCTGTACCTGTACGGTCCTGTACGGTCCTGTACCTGTACGGTCCTGTACGGTCCTGTACGGCCCTGTACCTGTACGGTCCTGTACCTGTACGGTCCTGTACCTGTACGGTCCTGTACCTGTACGGTCCTGTACGGTCCTGTACGGTCCTGTACGGTCCTGTACCTGTACGGACCTGTACCTGTACGGTCCTGTACCTGTACGGTCCTGTACGGTCCTGTACGGTCCTGTACGGTCCTGTACCTGTACGGACCTGTACCTGTACGGTCCTGTACGGCCCTGTACCTGTACGGTCCTGTACCTGTACGGTCCTGTACCTGTACGGTCCTGTACGGTCCTGTACGGTCCTGTACGGTCCTGTACCTGTACGGACCTGTACCTGTACGGTCCTGGTCCTGTACCTGTACGGACCTGTACGGTCCTGTACGGTCCTGTACGGTCCTGTACCTGTACGGTCCTTTACGGTCCTGTACCTGTACGGACCTGTACGGTCCTGTACGGTCCTGGTCCTGTACCTGTACGGACCTGTACGGTCCTGTACGGTCCTGGTCCTGTACCTGTACGGCCCTGTACGGACCTGTACCTGTACGGTCCTGTACGGACCTGTACCTGTACGGACCTGTACGGTCCTGTACCTGTACGGTCCTGGTCCTGTACCTGTACGGCCCTGTACGGACCTGTACCTGTACGGTCCTGTACGGACCTGTACCTGTACGGACCTGTACGGTCCTGTACCTGTACGGTCCTGGTCCTGTACCTGTACGGTCCTGTACGGACCTGTACCTGTACGGTCCTGTACGGTCCTGTACGGCCCTGTACGGTCCTGTACGGTCCTGTACGGCCCTGTACGGCCCTGTACGGTCCTGTACGGCCCTGTACGGACCTGTACCTGTACGGTCCTGTACGGACCTGTACCTGTACGGACCTGTACGGTCCTGTACCTGTACGGACCTGTACGGACCTGTACCTGTACGGACCTGTACGGTCCTGTACCTGTACGGACCTGTACGGTCCTGTACCTGTACGGACCTGTACGGACCTGTACCTGTACGGTCCTGTACGGACCTGTACGGTCCTGTACCTGTACGGACCTGTACGGACCTGTACCTGTACGGTCCTATACGGTCCTGTACGGTCCTGTACCTGTACGGACCTGTACGGACCTGTACCTGTACGGTCCTATACGGTCCTGTACGGTCCTGTACCTGTACGGTCCTGTACGGTCCTGTACGGTCCTGTACGGTCCTGTACCTGTACGGACCTGTACGGTCCTGTACGGCCCTGTACGGACCTGTACCTGTACGGACCTGTACGGACCTGTACCTGTACGGTCCTGTACGGACCTGTACGGTCCTGTACCTGTACGGACCTGTACGGACCTGTACCTGTACGGTCCTATACGGTCCTGTACGGTCCTGTACCTGTACGGTCCTGTACGGACCTGTACCTGTACGGTCCTGTACGGACCTGTACGGTCCTGTACCTGTACGGACCTGTACGGACCTGTACCTGTACGGTCCTATACGGTCCTGTACGGTCCTGTACCTGTACGGTCCTGTACGGACCTGTACCTGTACGGTCCTGTACGGACCTGTACGGACCTGTACGGTCCTGTACGGACCTGTACCTGTACGGACCTGTACGGTCCTGTACGGACCGGTACCTGTACGGTCCTGTACCTGTACGGACCTGTACGGTCCTGTACGGACCTGTACGGTCCTGTACGGTCCTGTACCTGTACGGTTGGAATGTCATCTCCAAGACCCGCGAGACCCTGACGGACAGCCCTGACGGCGACGGACAGCTGGATCAGGGTGTACGGTCCTGTACGGTCCTGTACCTGTACGGTCCTGTACGGTCCTGTACGGACCTGTACGGACCTGTACCTGTACGGTCCTGTACGGTCCTGTACGGTCCTGTACGGTCCTGTACGGTCCTGTACGGCCCTGTACGGTCCTGTACGGACCTGTACCTGTACGGTCCTGTACGGACCTGTACCTGTACGGTCCTGTACGGTCCTGTACCTGTACGGACCTGTACGGTCCTGTACCTGTACGGACCTGTACGGTCCTGTACGGTCCTGTACGGTCCTGTACGGTCCTGTACGGACCTGTACCTGTACGGACCTGTACGGACCTGTACGGTCCTGTACGGTCCTGTACGGTCCTGTACGGTCCTGTACGGCCCTGTACGGTCCTGTACGGACCTGTACCTGTACGGTCCTGTACGGACCTGTACCTGTACGGTCCTGTACGGTCCTGTACGGACCTGTACCTGTACGGTCCTGTACGGTCCTGTACCTGTACGGACCTGTACGGTCCTGTACCTGTACGGACCTGTACGGTCCTGTACCTGTACGGACCTGTACGGTCCTGTACCTGTACGGTCCTGTACCTGTACGGTCCTGTACGGTCCTGTACGGTCCTGTACGGTCCTGGTCCTGTACCTGTACGGTCCTGTACGGTCCTGTACGGTCCTGTACGGTCCTGTACGGTCCTGTACGGACCTGTACCTGTACGGACCTGTACGGACCTGTACGGTCCTGCAGACGGTCCTGTACGGTCCTGTACGGTCCTGGTCCTGTACCTGTACGGTCCTGTACGGTCCTGTACGGTCCTGTACGGTCCTGTACGGTCCTGTACGGTCCTGTACGGACCTGTACCTGTACGGACCTGTACGGACCTGTACCTGTACGGACCTGTACGGACCTGTACCTGTACGGACCTGTACGGACCTGTACGGTCCTGCAGACGGTCCTGTACGGTCCTGTACGGTCCTGCAGAGTCGTCTGCATGGACGTCAGGTTTTAAGGACTAAAGAGCGATTTTGGATCGACTTCTTTCTGACAAACACTTAATCGTACATTAATCAACCTCATTTGAGATTTATCAGCCTAATTAATCAACTTCATCAAGCAACCTCATTAATCCTCATTAATCCTCATTAATTGACCTCATGAATCATCAATCGACATCGTTTATCAACCTCATCAATCAACCTCATGATTTGACTATTCGATCCTCATCAATCAACCTCACCAACCTCATTAATCAACATCATTAATCGACCTCATCAATCCTCATGAATCAACCTCATTGATCCTCATTAATCGGCCTCAATCTCATGAATCCTTGATAATCGACTTTTTGATCATCATTAATCAACCTCACTAATCGACCTCATCAATCAACCTTATTGATCCTCATTACTCGACCTCATCAGTGACTTCATTCATCAACCTCATCAATCCTCATTAATCGACCTCATGAATAAACCTAATTGTCATGAATCGTCCTCATTAATCGACCCCATAAATCTTCATGAATCAACCTCAATTAACCTCATGAATCCTTGTTAATCGACTTTTTGACCCTCATTAATCAACATCATCAACCTCATTAATATTCATGAATCGACCTCATTAATCCTCATTAATCAACCTTATCAATCAACCTCATGAATCAACCTCATTAACTTCTCTGCAGACTCTGGACCTGCTGCCATGCTGCTTTGAGAGTTTATTACATCTGAGAAGAACCTGAATGAGTTTGAGTTTGAGTTTATTCACAATACCATAATAATAATTATAATTAAAGCTGCAAGCAGCGATGAACGGGCCCTCGCACTCACGGCCACCGCCCCCCATAAGCATATCAGAAATGACACCACCCACAACTTCCTATGTCAAACCATTCAAAAGTTATAGCAGAAAATCGGGACAACCAATCAGAAGAAGGGGCGGGGCTAATTTTCACCAATTATGGTCAAGGACTCAATACCAAGTCCGATGACACCACCCACGACTCTTTATGTCAAACCATTCAAAAGTTATGGCAGAGAAAAGTTTTCTAGGGGGCGCTGTTGAGCCGTTAGGCCACGCCCATTAATGCAAACCATGAAATATCACATTTATCACCAGGCCTGGCTTGCATGTAAAATTTGGTGACTTTTGGGGAACTATCAAATATGGACCAATCAGATGAAGGGGGGCACGCTTTTTGGCGTCTAGCGTCGCCACGGTAACACTTTTGAAAGAGAAAAGTAATGCGCGTAGTTGCAAGATGAAGACGCACATTTTGATGTATAACACTCCTGGGTGCACGTTACGGTTCGGGCCGTATTAATTGCCGAAGGAATGGCATAATTTGCGCCAAAATTACACAATTAATTCAAAATGGCTCACTTCCTGTTGGGTTTCGGCCATGGCTCCAAGAGACTTTTCTTTAAGTTGCGACATGATACAGGTGTGTATGGATTTTCGTGCATGTACGTCAAACCGTATTGTGGGGCTTGAGGCACAAAGTTTTCCGGGGGGCGCTGTTGAGCCGTTAGGCCACGCCCATTCATGCAAACCATGAAATATCACATTTATCACCAGGCCTGCCTTGCATGCAAAATATGGTGACTTTTGGGGAACTATCAAATATGGACCAATCAGATGAAGGGGGGCACGCTTTTTGGCGTCTAGCGTCGCCACGGTAACACTTTTGAAAGAGAAAAGTAATGCGTGTAGTCGCAGGATGGAGACGCACATTTTGATGTATAAAACACCTGGGTTCACGATACGGTTCGGGCCGTATTAATTCTCGAAGGAATGGCTTATATTACTCCAAAATTACGCGATTAATTCAGAATGTTCAAAATGGCCGACTTCCTGTTGGGTTTGGGCCATGGCGCCAAGAGACTTTTCTTTAAGTAGTGTACTGATACAGGTGTGTACCGATTTTCGTGCATGTACGTCAAACCGTATTGTGGGGCTTGAGGCACAAAGTTTTCAAGGGGGCGCTGTTGAGCCATTTTGCCACGCCCATTAATGTAAACCATTAAATATAAAATTTTTCGCCAGGCCTGGCTTGCATGCAAAATTTGGTGACTTTTTGGGCACGTTTAGGGTGGCAAAAAGGCCCTCCTTTCGTCAGAAGAAAAAGAAAAAGAAAAAGAAAAAGAAAAATTCCTACAGATACAATAGGGCCTTCGCACTGAAGGTGCTCGGGCCCTAATAATACAATTGAATTAAACGGGTAGAGTGAATGAGCGTTTTTTCTGACTGAACGGCGGTGACGGCGGTGACGGCGGTCGTGACGGCGACGGTCCTCACCCACGGGCGTCTTCTCCAGCAGGTACAGGTAGCTGGCGAAGAACTCGCTGCGGAGCGTGTGGTGCAGGTGGAAGGACATGCTGTGGCGACACATGGAGGCGTCGGTCTTCCTCCAGCGGTCCTTGAAGGCCTGGTGGGCCCCCTCGTACTCCAGGGGGGCCGGGGCCGGGTCGGCCTGCTGCTGCGGGGTCTCCATGCTGCTTCTTCTTCTGCAGCTCTCTAACCCTCCGCCGGCCGGCTCTGCTGCTGCTGCTGCTGCTAAATCTGGCCCAGCCCTCGGCGCTGGATCTGTTTCAGGGGGAACCGGGTCCGGCCGGGGAGGAAGAGCGTCGGGTTACAGCGCATGACTCTCCATACGTGACCTTTCACACGCTGCTGTAACTTAAACGTGACTGAGACCGGCGGCCCGTCGGACCGGCGGCCCGTGACCCGGACAGCTGTCGGAACCAGCGGGTCCGACCTTCGTCCGGGCCGGAGGACGCTCAGGCTCGGTTTCACTGAACAAACAAAGACCTGGACGCAGGACTTTCTGGAAGTTAAAGGGACCTATTCTGGATCTAATACCTATTTTAAACAGGCCTTGAATGTCTTAAAAACAAGCTTTTGATTGTTTTTGCTAAATAAATTAGAAATTCATCCTCTGATCCATGTCTTTATCTTCCCATTCTCTAACGTCATTATCTATGCTGGATTCTGAGTGGGCGGGGCTATGATAATGAGGAACTTTGCTGATTGGCTGCATGAATGACGTGATACACCGCTACGGAAAAATGGAGGAAGCTCCGGCCGGCGGAGTTATTTACACCGTGTGATAACTGCAAAAACTCAAAATCTTACCAAGAATATCTGTCTTATTTCTAGTTAAAATGTCTCATTTTTAGTCAAAAACTCTCATTACACTTAAAACAAGAGTCATTTGACAATTTTCACCTGTTTCAAGTAAAATTTCACTTAAAACCAGTAGAAAAAATCTGCTAATTGAAAGATTTTTTTTGCTTGTAATGAGAAGATAAATCTTGTTCCACTGGCAGATTTTTCTACTTATTTCAAGTGAAAATCTACTTGAAACAGGTGAAAATGGTCAAATAAGTTATTTTTCTGGTAATGAGTCTTGTTTTAAGTGTAATGAGATTTTTTGACTAAAAATGAAACATTTTAACTAGAAATAAGACAAATATTCTTGTTAAGATTTTTAGTTTTTGCGATGCATGCGACGCGAGCGAGCATCAGCGACAAAATCACTTGCTTTATTTTCTATTGGACTGTCCTAACTGGCTGCAGCGACGCAGCCGTTTTGAGCTGAACATTTGTTGTTATTTTAGAAATAAGGCCTGTTTTTCCCTTTATTCCAAAAAGAGACTTGTTGAATCAACTTTTATGCAGACGATACTGTGATTTATTGTTCTACCCTAAACCAGGCACAACTTGCTTTTAACTGTGCAGTTTACCCTGTTTAACCTGAAACTTCTTCTAAATGCTGATAAAACAAAACTCACAACATTTTCAAAGGCCAAATCCAAGTCAGTGAATCTCCCATAACTTTTTGTTCAAGGTTCTGAAATTCAGACAGTGTCACAATAAAGGTATCTTGGATTCCTAATTGATGATTCATTATCTTTTAAGCCTCATATTCAGTATTTAGTCAAAAAACTTAAGCTGAAATTGGGTTTTTATTTTAGAAATAAGGCCTGTTTTTCCTGTTATTCCAAAAAGAGACTTGTTGAATCAACTTTTATGTCTGTGCTTGACTACGGCGATGTCCTTTATCTGCATCCACCTCCTCAATGTCTTCATGTGTTGGATACTGTCTACCATGGAGCTCTGAGATTTATCACACATCTTAGATCTCTTAGGCCCCGTTTACACGGAGCAAAAACTGAGGTGTTTTCATGCGTTTTGGCCGTTCGTTTACACGAAAACGACTCTCAAAGTCTCCAAAAACGATCATTTTTGAAAACTCCAGCCAAAGTGGAGATTTTCAATAACTTAGTTTTCATGTTTGCGTCTAAACAGAGAAAAACGGAGGAAAACGGAGGAAAACTGAGATTTAGTCTTCAGAACGTCACATTATGAGACAGAAACGTCACCAGCGTCATGAGTGACACCTGTGGTTACAATTAGTTTGTAACCGTCAATATTTTCTTGTATTTTACCTGTTTTATATTCTAAAGTCACACTTAAAAGTAACTCCACTTCTCTGTCACTCCAAACCAAAGACTCTGGTTCATCTTGGAAGTAAAGCCTGATTTATGGTCCTGCGTTAAATCGACGCAGAGCCTACGGCGTAGGGTACGCGGTACACGCATCGTACGGTGTGCGTCGCCGCGTACCCTACGCCGTAGCTCTGCGTTGGTGTAACGCGGAACCATAAATCAGCCTTAACTGGAAGTTACACGTGTCATTTGTTGATGTTTTTTCCAGGATTCTGATTGGCTGGCATGACGTTAACAGCGTATTTATGTGGGTTTGTGTAAACGAGGATATTTTTGAAAACGTAGAGGGGAAAATATCCGTTTTTGTAAATACCCGGCTACGTGTAAACGTGGCCTTAGTCTCCACTGTTCTTTGTCACGGGTCGGATTCTCTGGCCACCCGGAGACTTTATCATTGTTTTTATTTATAAGGCCATTCTGGTCCTGCTTCCAGCTTATTTGGGGAGGAATCTCTCTCAAAAAAGCACTGGGAGGAAGAATCTTTGGTCGCAGGACTTATTTTTATTGACTGCGTTTCCATTCAATCAACAACCCTTTTAAAACCGGAATATTAGCAATAACCCAGTTTAGCACAGCCATGTAAAGACCAATAACCCGAATTTGCTCATATTGGGGTTTTTAAATACAGAATATGACCCCTGGGTTACTCCTTTTAAAACCTGAATATTGGGTCATGTAAACACCAAACGGAATATCCCCATCAAACTGAACAGGAATGTGTTTTCTGCACATGTTCTGTTCACAAGGAATCCTGGTCTTTTGAGTCCAGGAAGTTCTTATAAACACGGAGAAACAAGACCAGGAGGAGACTAATCACTTCATAAATGTAATGAAGGATATGAACATTTCTGCATTTGTAGACGCTAGAAAGTACCGGGATAGAAGATTTACAAGAAGGTGAGAGAAAAGTTGAAGCAGCATTTGTTTTGAATTTGGATACAGGAAGAAGAAGCAGAAATGACGGTAATTGCGTCATCATGTTCTCCGTGCGTCGCTGGTTTAATCCAGATATCCTGAATGATTAATTACCATGGAAACGGAATATTCCCAATGTTTCAGTAACCGGAATATCAGCAATAACCCCAATTTTGACTGCATGTAAGTGACTTAAAATTGAATAATTTGGTGTCACTTGATACTTTTAAGGTTCTTCTGAAAGACTTGGAAGCAACAACCAGCTGTAGAAGCTTCCACTGCTGATTTTGTTTGTGATCTGTATTTCTGATTTCTTTTTAAACTGTTTTGTTTGTTTGTGCAACTTTGTGTTTGTGCTGCTGCCTGTCTTGGCCAGGACTCTCTTGTAAAAGAGATTTTTTGCTGGTTAAATAAATGTTATGATAATAATAATAATAATAATAATAATAATAATAATAATAATAATAATAATAATAATAATAATAATAATAATAATAATAATAATAATAATAATAATTAAAATAATAATAATAATAATAATTAAAATAATATTAATAATAATAATTAAAATAATAATAATAATTAAAATGATAATAATAATAATAATAATAATAATAATAATAATAATAATAATAATAATAATAATAATAATAATAATAATAATAATAATAATAATAATAATAATAATAATAATAATAATAATAATAATAATAATAATAATAATAATAATAATAATAATAATAATAATAATAGAACCATCTTAAACAACCCAGAACTGCTGAATGTGGTCTGTTAATAAAGGCAACAGTAAAATTAAACAATATTTATAACGTCAGCAGCTTCAGGAACTAATGAATGAATAAAAAGCCTCAATAATCGCTGTGTATTTCCGACCCTTCACACAATGATTTTCTGTCATAATTACATGAGCCGGGGCCTAAGTTTAGACGGTGACATCAGCTGTCACCCAGGGGTGCTGAGACCAGCACACAGCACCGGGTCAGTTCCACCTGTGGGCGACGCGCCGACCCATCAGTGAAGTCCCGGACCCGGGCCAGGACTCTGGGGTCTGCCCGGCAACAGGGACCGCCGGGTCCGGCTCCCACCAGGACCGGTCCAGCACCCTGACCGGACCGGACCGGCCTCCCACCCTGAACCTATTAGTATCAGGGCCCGCCAGGAGAAAAATAAAAATAATATTTTACAGGAGGAAGATTTATTTCAATTATGCACTTTGAAAAAAAAGTTGAAATGTCGAGAATAATGTTGAAATACAATTTCAAGAATAAAGTCAAAATTTCGTGAATAAAGTTGAAATGTTGAGAAAAAAAGGTGAAATTTCACCTTTATTCTTGAAATTGTATTTCAACAATAATCTCAACATTTGGACTATTTTCTCGAAGTGCACAATAAAAAAAAATTCTTCCCCTCTCAAATATTTGTTCTCCTGCAAGGCCCTAATAATCCTCCGTAATTGTATGAATAATCATCACGTTTTGCTAAATAAATACCTTAAATCGGTCTTATTCTAAATAAAAACAAAGCCTCCCACCCGCTCTGGTCCGGCACCCAAACACCTTTGTCTGACATCCAAACACAATCACCTCGAGTAAAAATAGTCCGGGGAAAATGAAAACCATCCCAAGGTTGCAGTAGAAACACCTCCCTTCGGTCACGCATGGTGCCGCCTGACCCCGACCCCCCCAGGGCCCTCACCCCCACCCAAGGGCCCCACGCCCACCCAAGGGCCTCACCTCACCTCCTGTTTTATATTCTAAAGTCACACTTAAAAGTAACTCCACTTCTCTGTCACTCCAAACCAAAGACTCTGGTTCATCTTGGAAGTAACTGGAAGTTACTCGTGTCATTTGTTGATGTTTTTTTCCAGGGTTCTGATTGGCTAGCATGACTTTATCTTCTCGTTACACTGCCCCCTGTAGGTTTGGCTGCTCATAGCACCTTAACAGATATTTATGCAGGTTCCTGGAAATGATGGGATTTAGAAAAACGTAGAGGGGGAAATATAAATTTTTGTAAATACCCGGTTATGTGTAAACGTGGCCTAAAACACCAGAGTGGACGGTTGATACCTAGATTTGCCAACCGTCCCTTGAAAAATGGAATCGTCCCGTATTTATAAACTAAAGTCCCGTATTTAGCTGAAAAGGGACGCACTTTGTCCCGTATTACTGTGAGAGTCAGAAAATAGTCATAAAATGCCAATGGAAAATGGCATTGACCTGTTGAGTTCATTAGTTATTTTGTTCTGTTTTACTACAACTGAGTCTACAGTCATGGCCTTTGAGGCTCAAATATGTTTACAAGTTTTCTACAGACTTTCTGTTTGCACTTTTGTTATTGCACTATTACAGAATGGATGTTCTGCTTTCTTTCTATTTTTTTATATTCATTTATACCATTTTAAGTTAAGCAAGACAGGTTTCTGTTTAAGAAAGACACGTATTGTATTCAGTTCATTTTGTTATTTTGTATTAAAGTGAATTGCTGGATAATAATTTGTTTTCCATGTGTTCATGACATTCAAAAAAATGCATCTAATTCAATTCAGGTTCGAGTCAAATAGTTAAAAAATCCTTTCACTCACAAAAAAAAAGGGACTAAAAAATTCACTACGCCAGGAAGGGTGAAGGCAACCGGGTTGATTAGTTGTCCCTTATTTATTTTTCAGAGAGTTGCCAACCCTTTTGATACCGTGAAAAGGAGAAGAGCTCACGTGGGCACTCCTAAGTACCCCGGGGTTTAGGAAGTAGATCCACCTTTATCAGCAATAAGCTGAAGTTTTGTCTCCAAACACGGTTCTAGAGACCAAACATCTCCACTCATCCGTTCAGAAGTCCAGTGGCTTGTTGGTTTTTTCATTTTCTGAATAATAAAAGCCAGTTTGATGAAGAAATATCATGATAATTGTTAAGTTAGGTGGGTTTTCTTTTTTTTGTCTCTCTCTTTTTAGCACCTTTGTCATATTTTTTTTTTTCTTTGAATCTAAAAAGAATACGACTATCTGTGTTTGACGACAGCTATTTTGTGTTATTTTATAACTTTGTTGTAGTTTTGGTTTCGACTTTTTGTTTGTTTATGTTTTTTTTTAAATAACATATTGTTGGAAAGTGTTTTTTTTTTAATTGCGGAATTTGTAATTTGTTTTTGTGTTTTTTTTATTATTACATTAATTGAAATTTAATTTCTTAGGAAAAAGGGACAGATAAAATAAGCTTAGTCTTGTTTCTGTTCCCCTTCATTCAAGGAAAGAGATTTGTTGTAATTATATTGAACTGTTTTGTTTTTCTTTTAATGAATGAAATAATAAAAAAAGAATAAAAAAAACAAAAAAATAATAATTTTGGTGATTACAGTTACTGCAATTACTACATTTTGACGGCTATGAGGCAACAATGCTGATATTGAGGAAATAAATTGTTTTAAGTGTTTTTATACATTTTATTTATAATTTATTGATTGCTATGACGTCACACTGTAAACTAGAGCCCACTTTACTTCTCAACTTGATCAATCCATAAAGAAAATACTAACCCCAACCACCCTGCTGCCTAATTCAAGACAACTTTTCAATATTTATAGCATCCATATATATTGTATTACGTTAGAGTATCAGGGCCAGGCAGGAGAAAAATAAAAATAATATTTTAGAGGAAGATTTTTTTTTCATAAGTCGAAATGTCGAGAAAAAAGTCGAAATGTTGAGAATAATGTTGAAGTATAATTTTGAGAAGAAAGTCGAAATTTCGTGAATAAAGTTGAAATGTTGAGAAAAAAGGCGAAATTTCGACTTTATTCACGAAATTTCGACTTTATCATATCATTGAAATTGTTTTTAAACATTATTCTCAACATTTCAAATTTTTGTGCACAATAAAAAAAAAATCTTCCCCTCTCAAATATTTAACCTCCTGCATGAAAGGCAGGCAGGAGAAAAATAAAAATAATATTTTAGAGGAGGTAGATTTTTTTTCATTATGCACTTCGAGAAAAAAGTCAAAATGTTGAGAAAAAAGTCGAAATGTTGAGAAAAAAGTCGAAATGTCGAGAAAAAAGTTGAAATGTCGAGAAAAAAGTCGAAATGTAGTTCAACTTCATTCTCGAAATTCCCACTTTATTCACAAAATTCCGACTCTATTCTTGAAATTGTATTACAACATTAATCTCAACATTTCAACTTTTTTCTCGACATTTCTATTTTTTCTCAAAGTGCATAATGAAAAAAAATCTTCCTCTTCTAAAATATGATTTTTATTTTTCTCCTGCCTGGCCCTGATTCTCTTCTGTACAAAATAAATACCTTAAATCGGTCTTATTTTCAATAAAAACATCGCAGTCTACTGTATGGCGGAAGGATACAGTGCTCCGTCCTCCGGGCCGCCTGGTGGCGGACGTGGCAGCAGTGCGGCTGCTGTGTCATCTCCCTGGCAACCCGCTACGTCACTTCCCCAGCAACCCTGTCATCTCCCTAGCAACGCGCCGAGGAGACGAACACCTGCCGGTTGATCCTCATCAGGTGAAGTTTTACTTACTGTTTCTGCTGAGATGGAGAAGCTGCAGGAGGAGCCGCGACACCTGAGCAGGTAACGGATTATTAGAGGGTTGGAAGAAAAGAAAAGAAAGAAAGAAAGAAATGAAAGAAAGAAAAGAAAAAAGCGGCAGGATGAGAAAACATCACGGCATTGTTGTGACGTCATCTAGCGTCCAGTTTCAGATTAACGGATCAATAATAATGTTAAATTCTCTCATTTAATCTCTTTATTTGATAAACAACAAAAAAAGCAATATATTTTTAATCAACTATGAAAAGTTTTTTTCCTGTATCCTCTGACTAACCTTTTATTTATAACTGTCTTGACCTTTCCTTATTGTTTTCTATGAATCTGATCCTATTCCTCATACCTGTTTCATTCTCCTGTTTTATTTATGTATGTATTTATTTTATTTTCTATTTATTGACTTACTCATCTTTATTATTATTATTATTAGTATTATTATTATTATTATTATTATTATTATTATTATTATTATTATTATTATTATTATTATTATTACTGTTACCTTCATTGTCTATATTATGACTTCTTATTCATACTAGATATTTTTATAATTTACTCCATCATTGTATGTGCTGTTCAACACTATTGTAAACCTTGTTGGTGTTTGTATAGCAAGATTTGCTAAGAAAGTTTAAAAAAACAAAAAAAAAGATCAATAATTACTCACTTTTCACTGATAACTAATTACTGCTTCCTCTTAAATAACTTGTTTTATCGAGAAAACAGCTTGAAGTTGAAGCTGAAGTATCAATATTGATGAATGTAATCTGTCAAGGCGTATAATAATAATAATAATAATAATAATAATAATAATAATAATAATAATAATAATAATAATAATAATAATAAAATAATAATAATAATTATTATTATTATTTGTAATAATAATAATAATATTAATAATAATTAATAATAATATAAAACTCACCACAGGAAATACAGAAAAACTACATTTAACACACTTAAAAGTAAAATAAATAAAAACTAAAAAGATTTTGTTCAAATGAATCACAAATAAAAAAATACATAAACATATACAAATAAAAAGTAATCTAATAAAACACTATCAATAAAAATAACTAATAATTATTGAAAGAACAAATAAATAAATTATGAAAAATTCTTTAAAAATAAAGTCATTGGCGGGTAAATAGATAAATGATAATTACAAAATCTATAAATACAAAAATGAATAGAATAAAATGAACAAATAAATACAAATTAAATGCTAATACAAATCAAATTATTATATATGCATACTACATAGATATTAAATAAAAAATATATTTCAAAAGTTAAAAAAATGATGTAACTATTTGCCCCTTTACAAACTTAGCTTTTTTGTCACATTAACATTAAATGCATTTTAATATCAGACAAAGCAGAACCCAAGTAGGAGGTTCTCCTTCACGGCTCCATCAATCACAGCGAGCCGTCCGGGTCCTGAAGCAGCGAGGCAACTCCAGACCATCACACTCACACCACCGTGTTTCACTGTCAGGATCATGCTCTTTTTCTGAAACACTCAACTTCCAGAAAGTTCCACTTCCGTCTCGTCAGGCATCAGAACATTTCCCCAAGTACCTTCTCACATCTCTGTAACTGCGACTTAAACGTAACTCCGTCAGCAGGTTAACGGTGCAGACAGATGAAGCAGAAAAACAAAATTCAGGACCAAATTAATGGAACGTTGTGTTTCTGTAAAAGGGTTCAGTTTATGTAACAATCTGGATACAGAAGCCAAAGAATGCAAATCAAATATTACATTTAAAAGAATAATAAAAATAATAAAAAAATGAAGAAATATCATGATAATTGTTAAGTTAGGTGGGTTTTCTTTTTTTTTTCTCTCTTTTTAGCATCATTGTCATATTTTTTTTCTTTGAATCAAAAAAGAATACGACTATCTGTGTTTGACGACAGCTATCTGGTGTCATTTTATAACTTTGTTGTAGTTTTGGTTTTGTTTTTTTGTTGGTTTTTTTTTTTAAATTACGTTTATTGGAAAGTTTGTTTTTTTTTAAATTGCGTAATTTGTTATTAATTACATTAATTTAAATTTGATTTCTTAGAAAAAAGGGACAGATAAAATAAGCTTAGTCTTCTTTCTGTTCCCTTTCATTCAAGGAAAGAGATTTGTTGTAATTATATTGAACCGTTTTGTTTTTCTTTTAATTAATGAAATAAAGAATAAACAATATATATATATATTTTGGTCATTACAGTTACTGCAATTACTACATTTTTACAGTTATGATGCAACAATGCTGATATTGAGGAAATTAATTGTTTTAAGTGTTTTTATACATTTTCTTTTATAATTTATTGATTGCTATGACGTCACACTGTAAACAGGCTCTTTCTCGAAAACTAGAGCCCACTTTACTTCAAAATTAAAATCATCCGTGTGCCGGTCTAATCCCCGTTTCCTTGCCCCCCAGGAGAGTGAAGGGCTGCAGCCTGGACGTCCACCCGACGGAGACGGCCCTGGTGGTCCAGTACGAGGTGGAGGCCACGCTGCTGGGGCAGCTGGGCCAGCCCGTGGTCGGGGAGCGCAAGGAGTGTCAGAAGATGTGAGGCCAGTGTTACACTGAACTGTTAGGGGTGGGACAATACAGTATATCCTGCCACGAAATATCGAGATACAAAAACGTCACGATACGTGTCGTGGAGGTGACAAACTGTAGCGCGATATTGGGTTATTAATATGAATATATTGTGTTTACTAGTAACATCTATTGGTGCAGCGGGATCACGTGACGACCTCGACCCGCCGACCAAAGTCTGACAACGCTCATAAGAAACTAGTACCGTTTTACCTTTATTTATTTTTTTAGTTGTTCAATTTCTGGAAAATAAAAAAGTCGAAATGTCGAGAAAAAAGTCGAAATGTCAAGAAAAAAGTTGAAATTTCGAGAAAAAAATTGAAATGTCGAGATTAATGTTGAAGTACAATTTTGAGAAAAAAGTCGAAATGTCGAGAAAAAAGTCGAAATGTTGAGAAAAAAGTCAAAATTTTGAGAAAAAAGTCGAAATGTCGAGAAAAAAGTCGAAACGTCGAGAAAAATTTTGAAATTTCGAGAAAAAAGTCGAAATGTTGAGAAAAAAGTCGAAATGTCGAGAAAAAGGTCGAAATCTCGAGAAAAAAGTCTAAATGTCGAGAAAAAAGTCTAAATGTTGAGAAAAAAGTTGAAATGTCGAGAAAAAAGTGGAAAGGTCGGGAAAAAAATCGAAATGTCGACATTAATGTTGAAGTACAATTTCGAGAAAAAAGTCGAAATGTGGAGAAAAAAGTTGAAATGTTGAAAAAAAGTCAAAATTTTATGAATAAAGTCAAAATGTTGAGAAAAAAGTCGAAATGTTGAGACCACGAAATTCCACATTTACTTTTAGTTCAGTTTGTGGAAAATGGTTGGCCTGGCTTTCTCTTTAAAACTTAAACAGTTATAAAGCATTACAAACTGGAACAATAGGGCAAGCACACAGCATTGTTTTGTATTTTGTGTCTTTCAAATAAAAGACCACTTTTTCCAGTCGTATGTTGCTCATTCAAAGTTGTTAAAAAAATACTGCTATAATATCGTATCGTTATCGTTATTGTGATCTCAATATACGATACAAGTTTTTATTTGTCATTTTCAGGACACATGTAACACACAGTGCACTGGGAAACGAAATGTTGTTGCCTCTGGCTCAGAAAAGCAAATAATGATATGTTTAAAAACATCCTAACTCAACTTAACTAAAACTAAATTTTAACTTAACTTAAAAAGGTGCTTGAGTGCTTAAAAATATGAAAATAAATAGAATATGCAGCTTTACATTTAAAAAAAAAATTGCTGAGCCAGAGGCAAGAAAATTTCGTTTCCCAGTGCACTGTGTGTTACATGTGTCCTGAAAATGACAAATAAAAACTTGTATCGTATCGTAATATCGTGTATCGTATTGTATCGTAATATTGTGTATTGTATCGTATTGTATTATCGTGTATCGCATCGTATTATCGTGTATCGTATCGTATCGTAATATCGTGTATCGTATTATCGTGTATCGTATCGTATTATCGTGTATCGTATCGTATCGTATTATCCTGTATCGTATCGTATCATATCGTAATATCGTGTATCGTATCGTATTATCGTGTATCGTATCATATTATCGTGTATCGTATCGTATTACCGTGCATCGTATCGTAATATCGTGTATCGTGTATCTTTCGTATTATCGTGTATCGTATCGTATCATCGTGTATCGTATCGTAATATCGTGTATCGTGTATCGTATCGTATTATCGTGCATCGTATCGTATCGTAATATCGTGTATCGTATCGTATTGTATCGTATTATCGTGTATCGTATCATATTATCGTGTATCGTATCGTATTACCGTGCATCGTATCGTAATACCGTGTATCGTATTATCGTGTATCGTATCGTATTACTGTGTATCGTATCGTATCATCGTGTATCGTATCGTAATATCGTGTATCGTATCGTATTATCGTATCGTATTACCGTGTATCGTATCGTATTATCGCGTATCGTATCGTAATATCGTGTATCGTATTGTATCGTAATATTGTGTATTGTATCGTATTGTATTATCGTGTATTGCATCGTATTATCGTGTATCGTATCGTATCGTAATATCGTGTATCGTATTATCGTGTATCGTATCGTATTATCGTGTATCGTATCGTATCGTATTATCCTGTATCGTATCGTATCATATCGTAATATCGTGTATCGTATCGTATTATCGTGTATCGTATCGTATTACCGTGCATCGTATCGTAATATCGTGTATCGTATTATCGTGTATCGTATCGTATTATCGTGTATCGTATCGTATCATCGTGTATCGTATCGTAATATCGTGTATCGTATCGTATTATCGTGCATCATATCGTATTGTAATATCGTGTATCGTATCATATTATCGTGTATCGTATCGTATTACCGTGCATCGTATCGTAATACCGTGTATCGTATTATCGTGTATCGTATCGTATTACTGTGTATCGTATCGTATCATCGTGTATCGTATCGTAATATCGTGTATCGTATCGTATTATCGTGTATCGTATTGTATTATCGTGTATCGTATCGTATTACCGTGTATCGTATCGTATTATCGTGTATCGTATCGTATTATCGTGTATCCTATCGTAATATCGTGTATCGTATCGTATTATCGTGTATCGTATTGTATCGTATTATCGTGTATCGTATCGTATTATCGTGTATCGTATTATCGTGTATCGTATCATATTATCGTGTATCGTATCGTAATATTGTGTATCGTATCGTAATATCGTGTATCGTATCGTATTATCGTGTATCGTATCGTAATACCGTGTATCGTATTATCGTGTATCGTATCGTATTATCGTGTATCGTATCGTATTATCGTGTATCGTATCATATTATCGTGTATCGTATCGTAATATTGTGTATCGTATCGTATTATCGTGAATCGTATCGTAATATTGTGTATCGTATCGTATTATCGTGTATCGTATCGTATTATCGTGTATCGTATTGTATTATCGTGTATCGTATCGTATTACCGTGTATCGTATCGTATTATCGTGTATCGTATCGTATTATCGTGTATCCTATCGTAATATCGTGTATCGTATCGTATTATCGTGTATCGTATTGTATCGTATTATCGTGTATCGTATCGTATTACCGTGTATCGTATTATCGTGTATCGTATCATATTATCGTGTATCGTATCGTAATATTGTGTATCGTATCGTAATATCGTGTATCGTATCGTATTATCGTGTATCGTATCGTAATACCGTGTATCGTATTATCGTGTATCGTATCGTATTATCGTGTATCGTATCGTATTATCGTGTATCGTATCATATTATCGTGTATCGTATCGTAATATTGTGTATCGTATCGTATTATCGTGAATCGTATCGTAATATTGTGTATCGTATCGTATTATCGTGTATCGTATCGTATTATCGTGTATCGTATCGTATTATCGTGTATCGTATCGTAATATCATGTATCGTATCGTATTATCGTGTATCGTATCGTAATACCGTGTATCGTATTATCGTGTATCGCAATATTGTGTATCATATCATATCGTTGTGTATCGTATCGTATTATCGTGTATCGTATCGTAATACCGTGTATCGTATCGTATTATTGTGTATCGTATCGTATTATTGTGCATCGTATCGTATTATCGTGTATCGTATCGTAATACCGTGTATCGTATCGTATTATTGTGTATCGTATCGTATCGTATTATCGTGTATCGTATTGTATTATCGTGTATCGTATCGTATTATCGTGTATCGTATCGCATTATCGTGTATCGTATCGTATTACCGTGTATCGTATTGTATCGTAATATCATGTATCGTATCGTATTATCGTGTATCGTATCGTATAGTATTATCGTGTATCGTATTGTATTATCGTGTATCGAATCGTATCGTATCATAATATCGTGTATCGTATTATCGTGTATCGTATCGTATTATCGTGTATCGTATCGTAATATTGTGTATCGTATCGTATTATCGTGTATCGTATTATCGTGTATCGTATCGTGTCGTAATATCGTGTATCGTATTATCGTGTATCGTATCGTATCATAATATCGTGTATCGTATTATCGTGTATCGTATCGTGTCGTAATATCGTGTATCGTATCGTATTATCGTGTATCGTATTATCGTGTCTCGTATCATAATATCGTATCGTATCGTGAGATGAGTGTGTCGTTACACCCCTAACATCTGAGCAGATCGGACGTCCCGCTTCCGTTTCACTCATCTCCTCGTCCGTATCTCGTCTCACTCGTCTCCTCGTCCGTGTCTCGTGTAACTCGTCTCCTCGTCCGTGTCTCTTCTCACTCGTCTCCTCGTCCGTGTCTCGTCTCACTCGTCTCCTCGTCCGTGTCTCGTGTAACTCGTCTCCTCGTCCGTGTCTCGTTTCACTCGTCTCCTCGTCCGTGTCTCGTCTCACTCGTCTCCTCGTCCGTGTCTCGTTTCACTTGTCTCCTCGTCCGTGTCTCGTCTCACTCGTCTCCTCTTCCGTGTTTCGTCTCACTCGTCTCCTCGTCCGTGTCTCGCAGCATCCGGCTGAAGAGCCTGAGCTGCAGCACGGACGTGTCGTCTCTGGCCCAGAAGGTTGTGGACGAGTGTCGTCTGATCCAGCCGTCCAAGCTCCGGGAGGTGGAGCAGCTGCTGTTCTACCTGCAGACCCGCCGGCAGCCCGACGGCCCCACTGCCGCCGCCGGCCCGGAGAAGAGACGCTCCTCCTCCCCGCGGGACTTCCCCCCCTACGCCGGGGTCCAGGTGAGAACCGGTTCTGGTGGGGGAGCCGGGTCCTGGTCTGGATGTCTCTCAAGAGAACTGTGTCCCCAGCTGGACGAGGAGGCGAGCATCGGCAGCATGGACGAGTACGTGGAGCTGCTGTACGAGGACGTCCAGGAGAAGGTCCGGGGAGCCAGGCTCATCCTGCAGCTGGCCCTCAACCCCGACAACCTGGGGGAGCTGGTGCAGAACGGTAGGGACCTGGGGGACCTGGGGGGACCGGGGGACCTGGGGAAGGTCCGGGGAGCCAGGCTCATCCTGCAGCTGGCCCTCAACCCCGACAACCTGGGGGAGCTGGTGCAGAACGGTAGGGACCTGGGGGAGCTGGTGCAGAACGGTAGGGGGGACCTGGGGGGGACCGGGGGACCTGGGGGAGCTGGGGGACCTGGGGGGCCTGGGGGGACCTGGGGGGACCTGGGGAAGGTCCGGGGGGCCACGCTCATCCTGCAGCTGGCCCTCAATCCCGACAACCTGGGGGAGCTGGTGCAGAACGGTAGGAACCTGGAGGACCTGGGGACCTGGGGGGACCTGGGGGACCTGGAGGACCTGGGGGAGCTGGTACAGAACGGTAGGGACCTGGGGGACCTGGGGGACCTGGGGGGACCGGGGGGACCGGGGGACCTGGGGGGCCTGGGGGACCTGGGGGAGCTGGGGGGACCGGGGGACCTGGGGGGACCTGGGGGGCCTGGGGACCTGGGGGGCCTGGGGGAGCTGGGGGACCTGGGGGGACCTGGGGGAGCTGGGGGACCTGGTGCAGAAGGGTAGGGACCTGGGGGACCTGCGGGACCTGGGGGGACCTGAGGGACCTGGGGGGACCTGGGGGACCTGGTGCAGAACGGTAGGGACCTGGGGGGACCTGAGGGACCTGAGGGACCTGGGGGACCTGGGGGACCGGACCTGAGTCCATCCCCCAGAATGCTCCTGGGTACATGTTTGAAAGCCTTCTCCAAATCTGCGTCCGAAATCCCATCCTTCCACCCTAATGAGTAGCAAAAACACAATGTGAGATTTTTTAGTGCGTCCAAAACAATAGAACGGTCATTCAGTCTTGGTTTCCGGCCGTGGCGCATACGTGCAGTGATTTCACCAGATTCTCTGAACCTTTTGATGATATTATGGACCGTAGATGTTGAAATCCCTAAATTCCATGCAATTTTGCTTTGAGAAATGTTGTTCTTAAACTGTTCAACTATTTCCTCACGCAGTTGTGGACAAAGTGGTGACCCTCGCCCCATCCTTGCTTGTGAATGAATGTTTGGGGAGGCTCCTTTTATACCCAATCATGGTTCCCACCTGTTCCCAATTAGCCTGATCACAACAGGACTCCCCCTCCCAACGGCAGGAAGTGCCGCGTGGCTCTGAGTAGTACGTCCGAATCAATGCACACTACTGATATTTACTCAAAACTGTGCCGACCTTAAGTATACTTTTTGAGTATTTACTGTTTAGTACGGCATTTCGGACGCAGCGTGTGACCACAGCTGACACAGGAAGTGATTGGGTAAACTCCCATGATCCTAGTGAGGGTTGTTGAAGAATTTATCAAAACCATTTTAGAAGTCCGCTTTGTGGTATAGTGAGTTTTATTCAGCCGGCGGTGAGCACGTCTACACAGACCAGGGTCTGGTTGAAATGCTGACCCAGATTGATTTGGCCACAGGGTTTTTATACAAAAGTTCAATCAACAAAGACAGGAATAAACAAGCCAAGTGAGAGACAGTCAGAGGTGTGATCTTTCAGTTTTGGGAC
This sequence comes from Cololabis saira, assembly GCF_033807715.1. NCBI lineage: Eukaryota > Metazoa > Chordata > Actinopteri > Beloniformes > Belonidae > Cololabis > Cololabis saira. Next base: position 44,033,912 of record NC_084599.1, read on the forward strand.
TACCTCTGAGTAGTCAAGAAGTCCATATATGGTCCTCGTCTCTGCAGGGGCTGGAAGTCAAATCCACATCCACGGTGCCTGTCTCGGCAGGGATGCAAGACGCCGGAACTTGCGTGACAATGTCTTGAGCATTGAATGAGACTGGAGCTGCCTGCAAGTGCTCGTCCCTGCAGGGGTCCGCAGGAGCTGGAACTTGCATGACAATGCGTCAAGCAGGGTATGAGGCTGGGGCAATCTGCAAAGCGTCGTTGTCCCTGCAGGGGCCATGTGCTGTTGCAATGCTTCATCAGGGTATAAAGCAGGTCCAGGTCCGATTATATGCAGATGATCAGCAATATCAAACCTATTTGTCACAATGCTATTATTTATGTAGCTAAAATTAAACCAAAAGATACAAAAATCGAGTAGGCAACAATAAGAACCCCTAATAACAAGTACCTCTACTTTCAGCAGGAACTCCCTCCAGGTCTCCCCCCCAGGTCCCTCGGCTCCCTCCAGCCGCCGCATCAGTGATAAGAGCTGAGCGTTGGTGTGAACCCGAGACCTGGGGGTTTCGTTCCTCCAGCCTCACCTCCATCCTCCCTCTCTCCGTTTTCCTCCCTGTCCTCCTCACCTCCATCCCTCCGTCCCTCCATCCCTCCATCCCTCCATTTCTCTGTTCAGAGACGACGCTGGGGGCTCTGGCCCGGGTCCTGAGGGAGGACTGGAAGCAGAGCGTGGACCTGGCCACCACCATCACCCACATCTTCTTCTGCTTCACCAGGTAACGTCCCGTCCTCCGGGGTTTCCCTCAGCCGGGAGCCCGAGGGGCCCGTCTGGGCCGGCCTGGGCCCGGCTCGGTCGGTTCTACAGACCCGTCTTGAGCACGGATGAATGTTTCCTCTCTGGTTCTGTCCTGCAGCTTCTCCCGGTTCCACGGCCTGGTGTCACATTACAAGATCGGAGCCCTCAGCATGAACATCGTGGAGCACGAGCTGAAGAGGTTCCACCTCTGGCAGGAGGAGCTGCAGAAGAAGAAGAAGGCCTATATCCTTCCAGGAGCAGGAACCAGGACCCGGGTCAGGGGGACCCGGGTCCTGGTTCAGTCCAGATCAGGTTCTGCTGAAGTGTTCTGGTCTGAGGCCCCGTTTCCACGTAGCAAGAACGCTGGTGTTTTCATGCGTTTTGCCCGTTCGTTTACATGAAAACGAAGCTCAAAGTCTCCAAAAACCGTCATTTCTGAAAACTCCGGCCAAAGTGGAGATTTTTCAAACCTCCGTCTTCACGTTTGCTTGTAAACGGAGAGAAACGGACATTTATTCTTCAGAACGTCACATTATGAGACAGAAACGTCACCAGCGTCATGAGTGACACCTGTGGTTACAATTAGTTTGTAACCGTCAATATTTTCTTGTATTTTACCTGTTTTATATTCTAACGTCACACTTAAAAGCAGTGTTGGGTGTCACGCGGTACAAAGTAACTTGTTACTGTAATGAGATTACATTCGCCAGTAACGCAGTAATGTAACACGTTACATTTGTAATTTGGGTAATCCCGTTATAGTTACTCTAAGACAAAAAACATTATGTTACTTTAGCTACTAAGCTTTTCAGCTACATGTAGAACGGGAGAACAGAAAAGAAAATCAAACTTGCCTTTCATGCGTCTTCAGGCGTTGCGCAACACTTGTCTGACTTAACGTGATTTTACGTGATCTTACGGGATTTTACGAATACACGTTTGTGCTGATCTGGGCACTGCAGTAATAAGGTTCCAACTACAGGACTGTCTCAGAAATTAGAATATTGTGATAAAGTTCTTTATTTTCTGTAATGCAATTAAAAAAACAAAAATGTCATACATTCTGGATTCATTACAAATCAACTGAAATATTGCAAGCCTTTTATTATTTTAATATTGCTGATCATGGTTTACAGCTTAAGATTAAGATTCCCAGAATATTCTAATTTTTTGAGATAGAATATTTGAGTTTTCTTAAACTGTAAGCCATGATCAGCAATATTAAAATAATAAAAGGCTTGTAATATTTCAGTTGATTTGTAATGAATCCAGAATGGATGACATTTTTGTTTTTTTAATTGTATTACAGAAAATAAAGAACTTTATCACAATATTCTAATTTTCTGAGATAGTCCTGTACATGTTGTTCATTGGCAATTGAGTTACGGTGCTCAGGTGATATTGCGGAGTAATCCAAAAGTAATGTAACTAGTAATGTAACTAGTTACTTTCAGCAACCAGTAACTAAGTAGTGTAAGAGATTACTTTAAAAAAAAGTAACTAGTAATATGTAATGGATTACTTTTTTTGAGTAACTACCCCAACACTGCTTAAAAGTAACTCCACTTCTCTGTCACTCCAAACCAAAGACTCTGGTTCATCTTGGAAGTAACTGGAAGTTACTCGTGTCTTTTGTTGATGTTTTTTTTCCAGGATTCTGATTGGCTAGCATGACTTTATCTTCTCGTTACACTGCCCCCTGTAGGTTTGGCTGCTCATAGCACCTTAACAGATATTTATGCAGGTTCCTGGAAATGATGGGATTTTTATAAACGTAGAGGGGGAAATATCCGTTATTGTAAATACCCGGTTATGTGTAAACGTGGCCTGAGTTCCTTGACTGACGTCACGCGAGGAGCAGCCAGAGAACCCGGGCCTGAGGAGAGACCACGACAAATCCTTCAGGAAGTTCCAGAGCCTGCTGAGCAAACAGGAGCAGCTGCTGAAAGGTAGGAAGGAGCTGATGGGGGAAACTGTCAGAGCAGTAATGGTCCCTGGTCTTGTCCCCTCCCCTGGTCAGTTTTAAACCCCACCAGGTCTCTTTGACCTCTGTCCTCTCTGCAGTGGCTCTGCTGCTGCTGCTGAACCTGGCCGAGGACACCCGCACCGAGCTGAAGATGAGGAACAAGAACATCGTCCACATGCTGGTCCAGATCCTGGACCGGGAGGACCAGGACCTGCTGCTGGTCGCCGTCGCCTTCCTCAAGAAGCTGTCCGTCTTCATGGAGAACAAGAACGACATGGTGAGATCTAGACGCCTCCTGATTGGTTCACGCATCCTTCTAACCTTCTGAGCAGGTTCTTAGCTCTGCTGCATGAGAACCATCGGTTTTTCCTGGTTCTAGTCAGAACCAGGACCAGCGAGTCTTTAGACCTTTAAATGTCCCTGAAGTTTTAAGACCTGACGCAGGCAGGTGGAAGCAGCAGCGGGATGACCGGGGATGGGGGGGGGGGGGGCCGGGACCGCAGGCCAGAACGCAGCTCCCGAGGCTCCGGCCTGCAAACATGCACAAAAGAGAAAAAAGGGGGGCCAGCACAAGAAACTACAGGAACGATGGACAAAAACTATAGCTATGAGATACTTATAATAAATAAAAATGGTAATGGAGAAGAGAGGAAGGGAAGAGGAGAGGAGAAGAAGGGTGAGAGGCACCGCCCAGCGGATCATGTCCCCCCTGCAGCATAGGCCTATAGCAGCATATCTACCACCAAGCTATATTTGAGACTAACTATTATAGTCTTGTTCTATAGCTGCAACTATGACTACTGACTCTAACACACTAAAGTTTACACTACCTAGAGATTTACCAACACCAGCTAGAGGTTTACTAAACACTAACTATAGGCTTTACTAAACAGAAAGGTTTTAAGTTTAGTTTTAAAGGTGGAGGTGGTGTCAGCCTCCTTAACCCAGATTGGAAGTTGGTTCCATAGTAACGGTGCCTGATAGCAGAACGCCCGCCCTCCAAATCTACATTTAGATACTCTAGGACAGTGGTCCTCAACCTTGTTTCAGTGATGTACCCCCTGTGAAATATTTTTTCAGCCAAGTACCCCCTAACCAGCGCAAAGCACTTTCGGTTGTAAAAAGAAGACCTAAAACAGAGCACTGTTCCATCAGTAACTGATTTATTAAACATACAAATATTGCTGCTACGCTTCAACCACGACTCCATCGTTGGTCCAGGTGATTGACAGGTTAGGTGGAACCATCCTGGTGTGGGGGATACTCTGGGGTTTTAGGATATTAGGTTGAATAGCCTATTCCTGAAGATATAATTCATTTTATGAATTTAGACTTATATTTTCCTCAATTATTTATGAAATATTTATTTTTAAAGGATTTTTGCATGGATGCTACTTTTTAAATATATGTATATTTTAAAATCTCACGTACCCCCAGGGGTACGTGTACCCCCATTTGAGAACCACTGCTCTAGGAACTACGAGTAAACCTGCACTCCGAGAACGGAGAGCTCTGCCAGGAACATAAGGCACTATCAGGTCTTGCAAATAGTGCGGAGCTAAGCCGTTTTGGGCATCATATGGATTTGGACCCTAGTGGTCTGTAGAGGACCTGCAGGTCTGGATCTGGACCCTAGTGGTCTGTAGAGGACCTGCAGGTCTGGATCTGGACCCTAGTGGTCTGTAGAGGACCTGCAGGTCTGGATCTGGACCCTAGTGGTCTGTAGAGGACCTTCAGGTCTGGATCTGGACCCTAGTGGTCTGTAGAGGACCTGCAGGTCTGGATCTGGACCCTAGTGGTCTGTAGAGGACCTTCAGGTCTGGATCTGGACCCTGGTGGTCTGTAGAGGACCTGCAGGTCTGGATCTGGACCCTAGTGGTCTGTAGAGGACCTGCAGGTCTGGATCTGGACCCTGGTGGTCTGTAGAGGACCTGCAGGTCTGGATCTGGATCCTAGTGGTCTGTAGAGGACCTGCAGGCCTCAAACCTCCCGTCAGTTTATTCTGCAGTTGTTGTTGTTGTTTTAACTTTTAAACCGGCGGTTAATGAGGAAACAAGCCCTAAATCTGCTAATCGTTCGTCACTCTGACAGACAGCGTGAGCGGCTCAGGTTTCTCTTTGTGAGGAACCTCAGTGGACTTCCCCAGATCCAGATCCACCTGGTTCCAATCGGGCTCCGTTTGCAGGTCTTTATCAAAGCCAGACTCCGGTAGGAACTGGTTTTATCTGCTGGTTTCACCTCCAGAGTGTGTTTGGTTCAGATTCTCCAAGCCTGTGGGGGTTTAGGAGGGTTCAGCACCTTCAGGGACGGGGGTCGGTTCTCCCACCAGGTCCAGGACCAGGTCCAGGTCCAGGATCAGGTCCTGGTCCTGGACCTGGACCAGCACCAGGACCAGGATCAGGATCTTTCAGCAGGCGTGTTGTGTGTTGTGACTGGATCAGATAAGACTTGGACCGGGCTGATGTGGCCCGGGTCCAGCTGCTGCTGGGGGTGTGTGTGTGTGTGCGTGTGTGTGTGTGTGTGTGTGTGTGTGTGTGTGTGTGTGTGTGTGTGTGTGTGTGTGTGTGTGTGTAGCGGTGCTGCTAATGCAGCCGGGCTGCAGCTGATTAAGATTAAGCTGCTGACGGCGACTGGAACTGGTTTCTGCAACAGTAGCAGGGTGTTTTTACTGGGAGCAGCTTGTTACTCACACACACACACACACACACACACACACACACACACACACACACACACACACACACACACACACACACACACACACACACACACACACTTTCCACGTCTCACACTTTCATCTGAGGTCTTTTATTCTGAAAAGACAAGAAAAACCTCTCATTTATTAACTATTATTGTTAAAGGAGCTTGAGGCCGGATTGAGGCAGGATTTATGAAAATAATTTGTAAATGTTTCAAGTTTTCTAGTAATAATGTCAGATGAAGCGTTCCAAACCCAAAAGAATGTTTCCTCTAGTGTATCTCTCCGTTGCCTTGAACAGGCTGTTGCTGCAAAATGTGCTGCAATTCGGTCCCGAATTTCCCGCGCTGTCCTGCGGATGTGACGTCACATGACGCTGCATGCACGTTCTCCCCGTTCTCCCGTGCCGGCTTCACTGTTGGCTGCAGTACCCCCAACGGCCGTCGTGGTGAAGGGTGGCGCTAGAGAGTCTCATTTCTTAAAAGGAGCCTCAAGCTCCTTTAAAGGTTTTTGTAACCCAGTGTTAAAATGTGGTTGTGCCACTGCACTACTAAAACTCCCCCCGCTTGACGCTTGACAGTGAGAGTCAACGCTACATGCAGACGTTGCAGGTAAGCAGATGGTTTTTCTGCAGCATCTTGGACAGTGTCCCTAAATTTGGCATACAGTTCGTCGCCATCTTGGACTGTGCCAAAAGCAGAATCAAGCAGTTGCAGATGGACAACTGGGGAAGTGTCTTGACTCAAGTGCTTTACCATATCGGCAGCTGGAGGAAGAAGGCTTTCGAGGATCCTTCTGGATCTCAGAAGATCAGACACAGCAGGGTCTTTCATGATTAAATCAACGCTAAAGCGCCAAGCATCAAAATCAACCTCATGTGAGGGTCTGGGTACTCTGCCGGAAAAGACTCAGACGTTGAGAGGAAGCAGTGTGAGTATTTTCCTCAATCCTGACAATGTGTTCAACCACATATCGCTGAATTCCAGGGGGGTTCAAGCCATCAGGAGCAATGGAAGGACTCCCTTCAGCCATTACTGCAGGTTTGTGAAGAGGGGTTTGGGGTGAAGTTTTCAGCTGCACTGCTGATTCCTCAGATGGCTCAAGACTTGCAATGGATTCACCAATTTGGAACATCATGTCCTTGAGAACTTCTTTATCGTCCTTTCCGCTCGCTCGAGCCGAAGTTTTTAAATCATCCAAGGAGGATTTGGTCTTTGTACCGCCCACTGCTTTTGTGTACAATTTGGACGAGTTTTGAATGATGAACGTGTTTTCTTCGTCAGTTGTAAGATATGTATGTGGCAATAGCGGCTCTAGAGATAGCATTGCAGATCCTGAGGCATATTCATCAACCATAAAGCAATTAAATTGTGATTGAGTGTCTTTGATAATTTCAGTCCTATTAATGAAACCGTATTTTTTCAGAAAATCCACAACCTCATCATAATCATCCATTTCCTCCACTCCATTTACCAACACTGCATTTGGAATTTTGAAATGTTCAAATACCCCCATCTTTAAGTTGATGGTACCTTTACATTAATCAATAACCAGCTCCTGGCTGGCTCGCCACAATTATGTAATATATACCGTATGGGAATAGGTAGTTTGACTGCTTTCAGAAGTAGGTGGTTATGAGAAGGAATTACATTGAACATAAAGAACCTCAGACACTGTAAATATGGTTGAAACAATATTAAATAAACCAAAATAAACAGTTGAGAAAAATCAAAAGCCCAAAGTGACTCAGTCAGTCATTGGTCATAGTTCACAGTTCATGGTTAATATGCTCCCTGGGCTTAGCTCTCCATTGTGTTGGTTGTAAAGGTTATGGAGGGGCTGTGTGGGTTATGGAGCTGAGGGCCTGCCGTCCTGGTAGGTAAGAAACTGGCACATGCTCTCTGGGCTAGCTTAGCTCCCTGGGCTTAGCTCCCTGGGCTTAGCTCTCTGGGCTTGGCTCGCCATTGTGTTTTAAGTCATCCAAGATCATTCAGGTCTGAAAAGAAACCTGGCCTGAACACAAAAAAGGCCAATAATAAATATATTTCCAAAACAATAATTTCAAAACAGTCATTCTATAAATCATACAAATCAAACAGTGTTTTTTGCAAATCAAAATAGTCAAAACCTCTATCAAAATAACCAAAATTAAACAACCAAACAAACAAACCAACCAAACATTTCAAAACAGTCAGAGTAACTCAACAATTCTTTACAGCTCATCAGCTCATCAGTAATATCAGCGGGTCATTAGGAGTAAATGGAGTCTAAAATGTGAAGATTTGATAGTTAGGATGTTTAGTTCAAATGATGAAATGTTAGTAGAGAGAAAGCATACAGACCTGCCACAGCCAGTGATGTCACCTTAGTGTCTGTGGCAAAGTGATGGCTTTAACCTGTGGGTGTAGTGGAATCACTGAGTGGAACCTGGTGTGAGTGATTGAGGCCCCGTTTCCAAATAGCCGGGTATTTACAAAAACGGATATTTCCCCCTCTACGTTTTGAAAAATTCCATCGTTTACACAAGATCGTTTTCAAAATCTCTTCGTTTTACACGGACCCGCATAAATATGCTGTTAACGTCATGCCAGCCAATCAGAATCCTGGAAAAAACATCAACAAATGACACGTGTAACTTCCAGTTAAGGCTGATTTATGGTCCCGCGTTACACCAACGCAGAGCTACGGCGTAGGGTACGTGGCGACGCACACCGTACGGCGCGCATCGCCGCGTACCCTACGCCGTAGGCTCTGCGTCGATTTAACGCGGGACCATAATTCAGGCTTTACTTCCAAGACGGAACGAGAGTCTTTGGTTTGGAGTGACAGAGAAGTGGAGTTACTTTTAAGTGTGACTTTAGAATATAAAACAAGTAAAATACAAGAAAATATTGACGGTTACAAACTAATTGTAACCACAGGTGTCACTCATGACGCTGGTGACGTTTCTGTCTCATAATGTGACGTTCTGAAGAATAAATGTCCGTTTTCCTCTGTTTAGACGCAAACGTGAAAACTGAGTTTTTGAAAATCTCCACTTTGGCCGGAATTTTCGGAAATGATCATTTTTGGAGACTTTGAGCTCCGTTTTCGTGTAAACGAACGGCCAAAACGCATGAAAACACCACCGTTTTTGCTCCGTGTAAACGGGGCCTAAGTGAGTGAGTGAGTGAGTGAGCTGGTGAGCTGGTGAGTGTAGACGAGGGGGTAACACACACTTTTTTAGTAGTGCAGTGGCACAACTACATTTTAACACTGGGTTACATTTTGTTTTCTGCCCTGAAGCTCCGACCTTCAGGCTGACGGAGGTCACCGGAGCCTCCATGGCCTCCGGGCCGGTGACATTAACGAGCGTTCCTGGGAGGTTTTTCACAATAAAAGCGTGTCTGGTCTGTGCTGACTCCTCCCTCCCTCCACCCAGGCGGAGGCGGAGGCGGTGGAGAAGCTGGCCCGCCTGGTTCCCTGCCAGCACCAGGAACTGCTCAACACCACCTTACGTCTGCTGCTCAACCTGTCCTTCGACTCCGGCCTGAGGGGAGAGATGGTCCAGGCCGGCCTCGTCCCCCAACTGTCCCGCCTGCTGGGTAAGAGGTGGGGGTGGAGGTGGAGGTGGACGTGGAGGTGGAGGTGGGAGTGGAGGTGGAGGTGGGGGTGGGGGTGGATTTAGAGGTGGAGGTGGAGGTAGGGGTGGAGTTAAAGGCAAAGCAAAGATCCTCTATACAGAAGCGCATTACCGTTACTGCCAATGGTATGAAATGGTATACACTTCCTGTCTCCTAAGTGGGCGTGGGCGCCCCTCTGACCTCACTTCCTGTCTCCTAAGTGGGCGTGGCCGCCCCTCTGACCTCACTTCCTGTCTCCTAAGTGGGCGTGGTCGCCCCTCTGACCTCACTTCCTGTCTCCTAAGTGGGCGTGGCTGCCCCTCTCCCCACATCGTTTTGGAACATACAACATTAGATACAGTAGGCCTACAACTTTCTTCCAAAAATACTTAAATAATAAAAATAACAGTATTATTAAGCAAAGAAGCAAGTTTTATTTTAGTTTTAAACTTCATTTTATCTGATGGGAAAACGAGAGCCAAATCTGACGAGAGTGTGTTGCTCAGACAGAGACAGGTCTCAAACAAAGTTCATTTTCTCCTAATCTGTCGGTCTGAAAATGTCCATTTTGGTGTCAGAATGTTCAGAAGGTTTGTGGCTTTTGAAAAATGGGTCCCATATTTACTTAGGTTACTATGGGGCGAAGGAATTGGTAATAATCTGTGCTCACGTTCACTTTTCCCATAGGACTCAATAGACTCAGGACCTACTTCCTGTCTCCTAAAGGGGCGGGGCAGTCACGTGACACCGATACAGGAAACCCAACCGGAGTGGGCTGTAGAGTTTATTGAACGTCTCTGGGCAAAGGTGGAGATGGAGTTAGCGGTGGAGGTGGAGGTGGGGGTAGAGTTAGAGGTGGAGATGGAGGTGGGAGTGGAGGTGGAGGTGGAGGCCCCCGACCCGGGTCAGAGGTCAGAGGTCAGAGGTCAGAGGTCAGACTCATAACGTCCTGGTTTCTCTCCATCCAGCCTTTATCTCCGTCAGGCTGCATTTGTGATGAGCTGCTTCCTTAAAACCCTCAAATTAAAATCTGAAGCTGCGTCCAAAATTCCAAACTTCCACCCTAATGAGTACCAAAAACAGTATGTGAGTTTTTAGTGAAACATTAGTACGTACTCAATAGTATGTACTATCCATACGTATTAGTATGTACTATCCATACTCAATAGTATGTACTATCCATATGTATTAGTATAGATTGATGGACACTAGCGGTGCGTCTGAAATGCCAGACTAAACAGTAAATACTCTAAAAGTATAGTTAAGTTCGGCACACTTTTGAGTAAATATCAGTAGTGTGGATTAATTGGGACGCACTTCTCAGAGCCACATGGCACTTTCTGCCGTTGGGAGGGGGAGTTGTTACCATGGTAACAGCTCCTGTCACAGCAGCGTAGCAGCTGTTACCATGGTAACAACTCCTGTTACCATGGTAACAGCAGCAGTAGCAGCACCGCTCCGCTCTTTCCTCTTTATTCTGGCCCAAACAAGATGACATTATAGAATATTATTATATATGAGTAGGGGTGGGTATTGGGAAGGACCTCACGATACGATACGCATCACGATACTTGAGCCACGATACGATACAAATTGCGATATCCCGATTATGCGATATATATCCCGATATTCTACATAGTTCACCGAAAAATTTAAAAATGCATTACACATCTTACAATCCAAGTTGTATATATGTACATCAGATGATAGTGATAATTCATTGGACTGACTGAGTCAAAACAATTTAATTCAAACTTTCCATTTTAATTATGCAACATATTTGCATGAAAAAACACACTGAAACACAATGAAAAGTGCAGTGTGCATTATTCTTAGATACAAAATACTCAAAATAAAATGCAGTGTCTCACCCACACTGAAATCACAAAATAAAGTGCAGCTAGGGATGCATTTGTGGGCAAAAATATTGATACGGCAATATATCGCGATACAAACATTGAATATCGATATCGTATCGGGAGACTATGTATCGTGATATATTGCCGTATCAATATTTCTGCCCACCCCTATATATGAGTATTATAATATTAATATTATGTAATAATATTATTATACTTATGACTGGTTAGCTAGTGTCCATCAATCCACACTAATACATTTCTCCAGAATGAGTATGGATAGTACATACTACTGAGTATGTACTAATGTTTCGGACGTTTCGGTTCCTGCCGGGTCGGGTCGAGCTGACGAACTGCAGCCGACCGGTTCTGATTGGAGCCTGGGCACCGGTTAACCTGCAGGGCCCCCTGCTGCGGCGCTGCCCCTCCCGCTGCCGCCCCTGATGCGACCGCCGCCCCTGCTGCGGCGCTGGCCCCCCCTGATGCCGCCCCTGCTGCCCCCCCTGATCCGGCACTGGCCGCCCCTGATGCGACCGCCGCCCCTGATGCCCCCCCTGATGCGGCGCTGGCCCCCCCTGATGCCGCCCCTGCTGCCCCCCCTGATCCGGCACTGGCCGCCCCTGATGCGACCGCCGCCCCTGATGCCCCCCCTGATGCGGCGCTGGCCCCCCCTGATGCGCCCCCTGATGCGACCGCCGCCCCTGATGCGGCGCTGGCCCCCCCTGATGCCGCCCCTGATGCCGCCCTTGCTGCCGCCCTGCGGAGCCACAGCGGCTCATTCATCCTCCGTGTTTGTGTTGCAGCTGACGAGGCCCAGAGACAGACCTGCACGTTTCTCCTGTACCAGCTCAGCGTGGACGACCGGGCCAAGCCCGTGTTTGCAGACGGGATACCGCAGGTAAGACGCTCACCAGAACCCCGGCAGGGCCACGCCGCCAACTCACGCTAACGCCAGCCAGGCAAACACAACCTCAGATTAACAACGGTTCCATCAGTGTCCCATTATTTATTTAGATAGATAGATAAATACATAGATTTATTTATTGGACCCTTGGGTAAATTTGGTTTACGGTGAGTTCTTCCTCATACAATCCAAACCCAGACACTCAACAACACAGGATTAGATAAAGTGACGACAGCTTTGGCTAAAAGAACAAAGAACAAGAAGGACGGCCCAAAGATAAGAAGCAAAATAAGTTAAAACATCAGAGATAAAAACACTAAAATATTCAAACCAAACCAAAGGATAAAAAATGTGCCTTTTCATAAAAACAATATAAAGGAAACAATACAAAACATAAATACAAGGTTATGTTTCCCTCACTTATTTATTTATATTTAATGAGTTAGTAAAGTTGCTTTCATCAACGAAAATTATGACTAAATATCGTCGTCAACGAACCTTTATCACCTGAAAACGCAACGAAAATGACGATATATTAGTGCTGTCAGGCGATTAAAAAAATGTATCTAATTAATTACAGGATTTATAATTAATTAATCTAATTAATTACATTATTTATAATTAATTAATCTAATTAATTACAGGGTTTATAATTAATTAATCTAATTAATTACATTATTTATAATTAATTAATCTAATTAATTACAGGGTTTATAATTAATTAATTACAGGATTTATAATTAATTAATCAAATGAATTGCATTTTAATCTCATATCTGCTAAAGGTCCCCAAATAAAGAATTAGGATTCTAGGACATTACAAAATTGCAGTGCATGACTAATCAATTGAAAACACTAAGAAGAGGAGATTTTAAATCCACATTTTTATTGGTGAAGTGTTTCATAAATGAAATTCAAAAGAAAAAGCTCAAGCACATCAGCAAACCAATTTGACCAGGTGCGTTATTCAAAAATTCAATGCAAATACAGTTAAATAAAATTCATAAAATAAGGTTGAGTCTCAAATAGGCACTTAAGCAGACTCTCAATTCAAAACTAAAACTAAAGCTGACTCAATACAGCGATTCCAGTCCTAGCAGCTGTAACGTTTACGGTGGAACTGGTCCGGACATGTTTAGCGTTTAAATGATAATTCAGGCTGGAGATAGGAAAATTCTTTTTTACAAAATGTACAAATCACAGCGTACTTGTTGATAGTCCCGTCTTCTTTCTTTTTATACATAAACTTGCCGTTCAAAGATCCAGCATTTGCTGAGTCGCTGTTATGATATGTTTTTAAAAAATCTCTGTTCCTTTTAAGTTATACTTGCTTTCTCTTTTTTCAAATCTTTTCTGAATGTTGATTGGTAGAGTTTTTTTTTATGAGCTTTAAACATAATTTGCAGAATACTATAATCTACTAATTCATGAAATTTCAACAACTGTAACTGAAGGAATAATGGATTTGTTGGATCTCTATATCATTTTCTACTGATTATTCTTATGGCTCTTTTTTGCTAAATGAAAATGGACTGACTTTTCTCTGCAGTTTTATTCTGCAGCATCAGAGCAGAAACTAACTACAGAACTGTCTCAGAAAATTAGAATATTGTGATAAAGTTCTTTATTTTCTGTAATGCAATTAAAAAAACAAAAATGTCATACATTCTGGATTCATTACAAATCAACTGAAATATTGCAAGCCTTTTATTATTTTAATATTGCTGATTATGGTTTACAGTTTAAGATTAAGATTCCCAGAATATTCTAATTTTTTGAGATAGGATATTTGAGTTTTCTTAAGCTGTAAACCATGATCAGCAATATTAAAATAATAAAAGGCTTGCAATATTTCAGTTGATTTGTAATGAATCCAGAATGTATGACATTTTTGTTTTTGTAATTGCATTACAGAAAATCACAATATTCTAATTTTCTGAGACAGTCCTGTATATCGTTTTCTACTGATTATTCTTTTATTAATTTTTTGCAAAACTAAAATTGACTGACTTTTCTCTGCAGTTTTATTCTGCAGCATCAGAGCAGAACCTAACTAATTATCTGGGACTGTAAAGCTCCCGTCACGACTACGCCCCCCCCCAGGTGACTCCTTCACATCAGGGCCGTAACATTCCTGTTGGGTCTGTGTAGCCCCCCCCGACCCCCCTGATCCTCGCTCCACTGCTGATTAGTTCAGCGTGTGTTGAGACGGGCGTAGACCCGGCCAGACGTGTCCCTGCGGGGTCAGACCTGGCCCTGACCTCTGACCCCCGGGTCTCTGCTCTGCCTCCTCAGCGCTTTTATTGTCCCGTTAAAGACGTCCATTTGCTCTGGCGGGAGTTTCTGAAGGATAACCAGGCTGACCAACCCCCCCTCCTTTTATACGTTAAACTGAGTTCAGTTTCACTCCGCTTGGCCCGGGGTCTGAATCTCACGAGCCTCCTGGTGTCACCGGGAACCTTCGTCTGACTCCACCTCATCCTGGTCACGTTTCCATTTTACAAGAACTCTCAAGGTCAGAGACACATTTACAGTCAGAGGAAAACAGGACGAGTCCCGGGGTCTGGACCTGCTGGAGATCCAGATCTGCTGGACCAGGGGCCGGATTCACCAATATGTTCTTAAGAAATGTCTTAAGATCTAAAATTAAGAAGTTCATAAGAAAGTTCTACATTTCATTTCATTTCATTTATTCCATTCATGGTATATCTTCTTACAATGTTGTACAAAATTCCATGAAGTACACATTATCACCATGAAAGAAAAGGAGCAGGAAGAAGAAAACCTACGTTGACTTACTGAGCACCAATCTATCTATCACATATTTATAACAAGAAAACAAACACAAATACCACTCTTCTATCTATTTTTTTACTTTTTTGTAGGCACTTATCTTTTCTTTTTTAAACATTTTCTTAAGCTGATACAAACTTGTGCAACTTTTCAGTTCGTTGCTTTGTCTATGCCATAATTTTACACCTGTAACCGAAATACACATTTGTTTTATGTTTATCCTTGCAAAAGTATGTTTGAAATCAAGTTTAAGTCTGTTGTCCTCATCCTCCAATCTGAACACATTTTGTAACTGTTCTGGTAACGATCTATTTTTTGCTTTAAACATTATTTTTAAAGTTTGAAGTTCAACTATATCTGCTATTTTCAACAAACCTGCCGAAATAAATAATCTGTTTTATGGTTCCCTGTGAATGACTCTCACTGCTCTCTTAAGTGCAATTCCTCAATATTTTCTTAAAAACCGTCTTAAGAACTGTTATTTCTTATGAATTTCTTATTTTTCCTACTTAAGAACTTCTTAAAATATGTCATTGCATTGGCGCCAACAAACAACATTTATATATATATATATATATATAAATATATTATATATACAGGTAGTTTGGTCTTAACCGTCAGTCACTAAACATGGAGAAGGAGAAAAAGAGATGCAGGAACTTTTCAAGGTTCTGGTGGATGAGATTAATGTGTTGAAAAAAAAATACTATTGGGGAAAATTCATAATAATTAACTAACACGCTAACTAACAGTTAACAGGCTCTTTGTGTAATTAATTACAAAGTATATCCTCAAACTATGACCTACTAGTCTAAACTTGTCTAAAATGTGTTGAAAAAGGTGATATTAGAGGATTATTATTATTATTATTATTATTATTATTATTATTATTATTATTATTATTATTATTATTATTATTATCTTTTCACAGAAAAATTTTAAGACAGGTCAAGGTTGTCTTAAAGTTAAGAAAAAAAGTCAAGAACAAATTTGAGAACTTTTATTTCAAGAATACCATTTATTCTTAGGTTTTTTCTTTGAGAAAGTTGAGAAAATACTTTTTTGGAGAATATGACTTCTTCTCTTTTTTCTTCTTAAGACTGAACTTGAGAAAAAAATGACACTTAAGAAGATTTTTTTGTTTTGTGAATCCGGCCCCAGATCTCCCAGGGGCCGGATCTGCTGGGTCTGGACTAGATCCTGCTATAGCGGGACTTTTCTTCATCCTGCTGCATTTCTGACCATCACCACCCACAACCACAACCTGTGTGTTAAACTCCCGCCCGCATCCGCAAAACTGAGAATTCATGCACGAGAATAGAGATGCATTGATTTAGTGTCTTCTCCCGTCCCGCAAGAGAAATGTCCTAGAAATCTATCTGATTTAATGTTAACGTGATCATTGTGGAGCTTGATGGATGAATGACAGTTCACAGGTCACCTGACTGAAAGTTAGATGCAAATCCATCATTGTCATCACACAAGATATTTCACCTCTCGCGCATCAATTATGATTGAGGTTTTAGCAATGAGGCTGAGTGGCTCAAATAATACTAATAAATAACATAATATAAACAAAGATAACGAATAAACAAGAAACAAATTAATTTAACAATTTAATCACGTGGCCATTCCATATCTGTGGAGGAAGAGAAGCTGCTGACCGACTGCTGGTTCCAATCCCTCGTCTCTTCCAAGATGCTGCACAGACTCTAAACGCACTTTCTACAAATATCAGACTGGCTTTGCTTCGTCTTTGTTTAGTAAAGACCTTGTCTGAGGTTTATTTTCCACCTCATTGAATTCCATCTTGTCACTAGACGACATCAGGATCCTGCAGGGGTTTTTTTAGCCGCCCGGAGCAAAGTTTAAACCGCCCGCTCCCGTGAGATTCACGTTGGGACCCGGCGGGACAGATCCCCATGCAGCCCTCTAGTCCGGATCTCCTGGGTCTGGATCTGCTGGGTCTGGATCTGCTGGGTCTGGATCTGCTGGGTCTGGATCTGCTGGGTCTGGATCTGCTGAGAATCCGGATCTGCTGGGTCTGGATCTGCTGGGTCTGGATCTGCTGGGTCTGGATCTGCTGGGTCTGGATCTGCTGGGTCTGGATCTGCTGGGTCTGGATCTGCTGGGTCTGGATCTCCTGGGGTCTAGATCTGCTGGGTCTGGATCTGCTGGATCTGGATCTGCTGGATCTGGATCTGCTGGGTCTGGATCTGCTGGATCTGGATCTGCTGGGTCTGGATCTGCTGGGTCTGGATCTGCTGGATCTGGATCTGCTGGGTCTGGATCTGCTGGGTCTGGATCTGCTGGATCTGGATCTGCTGGGTCTGGATCTGCTGGATCTGGATCTGCTGGGTCTGGATCTGCTGGGTCTGGATCTGCTGGGTCTGGATCTGCTGGGTCTGGATCTGCTGGGTCTGGATCTGCTGGGTCTGGATCTCCTGGGTCTGGATCTGCTGGGTCTGGATCTGCTGGGTCTGGATCTCCTGGGTCTGGATCTGCTGGGTCTGGATCTGCTGGGTCTGGATCTGCTGGGTCTGGATCTGCTGGGTCTGGATCTGCTGGGTCTGGATCTGCTGGGTCTGGATCTGCTGGGTCTGGATCTCCTGGGTCTGGATCTGCTGGGTCTGGATCTCCTAGGAATCCGGATCTGCTGGGATCCAGATTCTCAGCCTGACAGCGTTGCAGGACCTTCTCAGGTCGTCCTCTTCCTCTGGTGTTCAGATGTGACGTGGTGAAGGTTTTATCTCTTGTTTTCACTGAGGTTACCATGGTAACAGCTCTCCTGTCTGCTCCGGCCCACCGGCTAAGCCACGCCCCTTTATTTGAACAGCAGAGAGCACATTTGGCTAGTTCGACACAACTCACTCAGGTGGGAAACGCTCTTGGTAACACGTTTCCTGGATTATCTGACCTGTGAGGTAAAAACAGCTGTTTATTATCTCTGTCGATCCTCAATCAGCAGGAATGAGCAGGAAAACCTTCAGACACGGTGATGGGATGTGATTCCGTCTCCTCCACCGACCTGGGGAACGCTGCCTCCTAGAGGTCGGAGGTTAAACCCCCACCACGTCTGGAACCAGCTGGAACCAGCTGGAACCAGTTCCTGCAGATGATCAGCTGCAGAGAAGCATCACGTTCATACGGAAGAGAATCAGGGCCGTGCAGGAGAAAAAATATTTGAGAGGGGAAGATTTTTTTTTATTGTGCACTTCGAGAAAAAAGTCGAAACGTCGAGATTAATGTTGAAATCCAATTTCTCCTGCCTGGACCTAATACTCTTCCGTACGTTCAACTGCTGCGACTTGTGTTCTTTTATTTATGAAGTGATGAACATCTGACGCCATTTTGTTTTCATGCTCTTAGTCGACGGTGAAACCTTCACCGTCCTCCGAGGAAACAAAGATTCATCCCGGTTTTTATTTCATAAATACAATTTAGCAGATTTCAGGGGGCGTGGTCATCCCGAGGACGGGATCAGAAATCTCCCAAAATTTATTTAGTTTTTTTTCAACATTTTTTCAACAAAACATCTGAATGTTGACGCTCACTTTAGGAATTATGCTAATTTATTTCATAGTTTCAGTTCTGTAGTGGCTATTTGTCCTCCAGGTGAATTATTAGAAAACTCAAGAGTATCAAACTATAATCAACTTAATCAAATCAAACGAAATGTTGAGAAAAAATTTGAAATGTTGAGATTGATGTTGAAATACAATTTCGAGAAAAAGGTTGAAATGTCGAGAAAAAAGTCGAAATGTTGAGAAAAAGTAAAAATTTCACAAATGAAGTTGTAATGTTGAGAAAAAAGGCAAATTTCGACTTTTTTCACGAAATTGTATTTCAAAATTGATCTCGACATTTTGACTTTTTTCTCAAAATTGTATTTCTTACCTACCTAAGTGACAGTCCTGAGCATTACCATCCTCTACCAACCCCGGGAGGGCCCTGCACTGAGCTTGAAATTGTATTTCATATCGACATTTCGACTTTTTTCCCAAAGTGCACAATAAAAAAAAGTATTTTTTCTCCTCTATGGCCCTAATACTCCATAGACTAATAGCTCCAACTAGTTCTGTGAAGCGTTTCCCCCCCCGTGAGGACAGATGCTCCAGCAGGTCTGGGGTTTTCTAGAGGGCTGGGTTTATCTCAGAGCTCGTCCTTACAGATGTTCGTCTCCCTTTAGAAGAGACGCAGCGTTTTTCTCCGTGACTCAGCAGAAGAGCTGATCAAACGGGGATGATGGGATGTTGTTGCTCCCAATCAGGGAGGAATGTGTGCAGAGTGAGGTGTTGAGAGAAGGTCTGGGGGGGAATGAGTGTTTCTGCTGCTGCAAACACGTCGTTAATAAAGCACCTCGCTGCCAGTCCTCCCTTTCATCCTGACAACGTTTTAGAGGAGGAAGATTTTCTTTTTCATTATGCACTTCGAGAAAAAAACCGAAATGTCGAGATTAATGAAGTACAATTTCGAGAAAAAAGTCAAAATGACGAGAAAAAAGTCGAAATGGCGAGAAAAAAATTGAAATGGCGATAAAAAAGTCGATTAAAAAAGTCGAAATGTCGAGAAAAAAGTCGAAATGTCGAGAAAAAAATTGAAATGTCGATAAAAAAGTCGATTAAAAAAGTCGAAATGTCGAGAAAAAAGTCGAAATGTCGAGAAAAAAATTGAAATGTCGATAAAAAAGTCGATTAAAAAAGTCGAAATGTCGAGAAAAAAGTCGAAATGTCGAGAAAAAAATTGAAATGTCGAGAAAAAAGTCGATTAAAAAAGTCGAAATGTCGAGAAAAAAGTCGAAATGTCGAGAAAAAAATTGAAATGTCGAGATTAATGAAGTACAATTTCGATAAAAAAGTCGAAATGGTGAGAAAAAAGTCGAAATGTTGAGAAAAAAATCGAAATGTGGAGAAAAAAGTCGATAAAAAAGTCGAAATGTCGAGAAAAAAGTCGAACTGTTGAGAAAAAAATCGAAATGTCGAGAAAAAAGTCAATAAAAAAGTTGAAATGTCGATAAAAAAGTCGAAATGTCGAGATTAATGAAGTACGATTTCGATAAAAAAGTCGAAATGTTGAGAAAAAAATCGAAATGTCGAGAAAAAAGTCGATAAAAAAGTCGAAATGTCAAGAAAAAAGTCGAAATGTCGAGAAAAAAGTCGAAATGTTGAGAAAAAAGTCGAAATTTCGTGAATAAAGTTGAAATGTTGAGAAAAAGAGCAAAAATTTCAACTTTATTCTTGAAATTGTATTTCAACATTATTCTCGACATTTCGTCTTTTTTCTCGAAGTGCACAATAAAAAGAATCTTCCCCTCTGGTCTGGGAGGTTGACGTCGGTTCTCGCTGCTGCTTTTGTCTGGTCTGCGTGTTTTCTGCGTGTTTTCTGAGTGTTTTCTGCGTGTTTTCTGAGTGTTTTCTGAGTGTTTTCTGAGTGTTTTCTGAGTGTTTTCTGCGTGTTTTCTGAGTGTTTTCTGAGTGTTTTCTGCGTGTTTTCTGCGTGTTTTCTGAGTGTTTTCTGCGTGTTTTCTGAGTGTTTTCTGCGTGTTTTCTGAGTGTTTTCTGAGTGTTTTCTGCGTGTTTTCTGAGTGTTTTCTGCGTGTTTTCTGAGTGTTTTCTGAGAGTTTTCTGAGTGTTTTCTGCGTGTTTTCTGAGTGTTTTCTGAGAGTTTTCTGAGTGTTTTCTGCGTGTTTTCTGAGTGTTTTCTGAGTGTTTTCTGAGTGTTTTCTGCGTGTTTTCTGAGTGTTTTCTGAGAGTTTTCTGAGTGTTTTCTGAGTGTTTTCTGAGAGTTTCTGCTGCTGCAAACACGTGGTTAATAAAGCACCTCTCTGCCAGTCCTCCCTTTCATCCTCCTTTCCCAGGTCCCCCCGCCCCCCAGGTTTTATTGGGGTCATTGCTGCTGGATGTTGAGGTGGATGTTGGGGGGGGTGACGGCAGCCTGGCTCGGCCCTGCCGGGGCCCCGTCGGCCCTGCCGGGGCCTCCAGCGGCTGCCTGTGGTAAATAAGCACAGGCAGGTGCCAGAGAGTCTAGACGGCGCTGATTTGGGGTCCAGGACCCCCGGTATGTGATACCTAACCCCGGCCCGGCCCGGCCCGTCTCCGACTCCTCTGCCCCCCCCCAACCTCCCCCAACCTCCTCCCGGCTCAAAGCCTTTCCTGTTTAATGTTAAATCAGGGCTGGGCAGACGGACGGACGGATGGACGGAGGAAGGGGGGGGGGACAAAAACGCAGTACGACGCAAGAACGCAGCAAGAACCAGCTCAAAGTCACCGCTGCAGGTTTTTGCAAAAACGCTGGTGTTTTCATGCGTTTTGCTCGTTTGTTTACAGGAAAACGAAGATCAAAGTCTCCAAAAATCATCATTCCTGAAAACTCCGGCCAAAGTGTAGATTTTTCAAACCTCCGTCTTCACGTTTGCTTGTAAACGGAGAGAAACGGACATTTATTCTTCAGAACGTCACATTATGAGACAGAAACGTCACCAGCGTCATGAGTGACACCTGTGGTTACAATTAGTTTGTAACCGTCAATATTTTCTAGTATTTGACCTGTTTTATATTCTAACGTCACACTTAAAAGTAACTCCACTTCTCTGTCACTCCAAACCAAAGACTCTGGTTCATCTTGGAAGTAACTGGAAGTTACTCGTGTCATTTGTTGATGTTTTTTTCCAGGATTCTGATTGGCTAGCATGACTTTATCTTCTCGTTACACTGCCCCCTGTAGGTTTGGCTGCTCATAGCACCTTAACAGATATTTATGCAGGTTCCTGGAAATGATGAAATTTTTATAAACGTAGTGGGGGAAATATCCGTTTTTGAGAGATTTTGAGAAAAAGACGAAATGTCGAGAAAAAAGTCGAGAAAAAAGTCGAAATTTTGAGAAAAAAGTTGAAATTTTGTGAAAAAAGTTGAAATTTTGTGAAAAAAGATGAAATGTCAAGAAAAAAAGTCGAGAAAAAGTCAGAATTTTGAGAAAAAAGACGAAATGTCGTAGAAAAGATGAAATTTTGTGAAAAAAGATGAAATGTCGAGAAAAAAGGGGGGATAGGTGGCCGAGAAAAAAGTCAAAATTTTGAGAAAAAAGTCGAGAAAAAAGTCGAAACTTTGAGAAAAGAGTCGAAATGTTGAGAAGTAACTCCACTTTTCTGTCACTCCAAACCAAAGACTCTGGTTCATCTTGGAAGTAACTGGAAGTTACTCGTGTCATTAGTTGATGTTTTTTTCCAGGATTCTGATTGGCTAGCATGACTTTATCTTCTCGTTACACTGCCCCCTGTAGGTTTGGCTGCTCATAGCACCTTAACAGCTATTTATGCAGGTTCCTGGAAATGATGGGATTTTTCAAAACGTAGAGGGGGAAATATCAGTTTTTGAGAAATTGCACGAAATTGCAGGAAGAAATGTTGAGAAAAGACGAAATTTTGAGAAAAAAAGTCACAATTTTGAGAAAAAAGTCAAAATTTTCGGGAAAAAAGATGAAATGTCGAGAAAAAAGGGGGGATAGTTGGTTGAGAAAAAGGTCAAAATTTTGAGAAAAAAGTCGAGAAAAAGTTTAAATTTTGAGAAAAGAGTCGAAATTTTGAGAAAAAAGTCAAAATTTTGAGAAAAAAGTCGAGAAAAAGTCGGAATTTTGAGAAAAAAGTCGTACAGCGTATTTATGCAGGTTCGTGTAAATGATGGTATTTTTCAAAATGTAGAGGGGGAAATATCCGTCTTTGTAAATATCGGCTCTGTGGAAATGTGGCCTGACTCTATTTAGAAACATATCAGTGACTGATCACAGTTATTGATCGGCTTTTCAACTCGTTTCTCACGCTGGTGTTACAGCGGGAGTTAGTTTTATTTCCTCAGGTAATAAACTCCATCCTGTCTCACCTGTACCTGCCTGATCCTGTTCAGGGTCTCCAGGTTCTGCTGGAGAACTCTGGTGTGTTCAGGTGAAAGGTAAAAATACAGCTTAGATCCAGTTAACAGATTCAGTTAAAAATAAATGATTAAATAATGCAAAAGGAACAAATTATGGAAGAGTATTAGGGCCAGGCAGGAGAAAAATAAAAATAATATTTTAGAGGAGGAAGATTTCTTTTTTATTATGCACTTCGAGAAAAAAATGGAGATGTCGAGAAAAAAGTTGAAATGTCGAGATTAATGTTGAAATATAATTTCGAGAAAAAAGTCGAAATGTTGAAAAAAAGTAAAAGATTTCGGGAATAAAGTTGAAATGTTGAGAAAAAAGGCAAAATTTCGACTTTATTCAAGAAATTTCGACTTTTTTCTCAAAATTATACAGGACTGTTTGAATATTGTGATGAAGTTCTTTATTTTCTGTAATACAATTAAAAAAACAAAAATGTCATACATTCTGGATTCATTACAAATCAACTGAAATATAGCAAGCCTTTTATTATTTTAATATTGCTGATCATGGTTTACAGTTTAAGATTAAGATTCCCAGAATATTCTAATGTTTTGAGATAGGATATTTGAGTTTTCTTAAGCTGTAAACCATGATCAGCAATATTAAAATAATAAAAGGCTTGTAATATTTCAGTTGATTTGTAATGAATCCAGAATGTGACATTTTTGCATTACAGAAAATAAAGGACTTTATCACAATATTCTAATTTTCTGAGACAGTCTTGTATATTTATGGTTAAATTTATTTTTGTTGCTATGTTTTATTTTATGTTGCTAGATTGTCTGATGGGTGAGGTAGCCCAGACTAAATGTAGGATTTTCTTTGTTCTGCAGCGATATTGCTGCAAAAATGCACTTGAAATACACTTAAAATATTCTTGTTTTGCTATTATTATTCCGCTGGAAATTATGGGAAAATGCATAATTTAGTGTTGAATAACGTGCCAGGCATGTGCACCCCCTCTGATCTGAGATGCACCGTAGTCATCATTTTCTAGAACCGGCCCTGTCTTTAACGCTTTTTTTGTCCTGCACTGTTCAAATTTTTTCTAGAGTGCTGGGGTTTTATAAAGGACTGGAGTTTTGTAGAGGGCTGGAGCTTTCTATAGCCAGTCTAGAAAGATGGGGTTTTTCTAGAAGACTGGGTTTATCTTAGATCAGGGGTGTCAAACTCATTTTGCTTGGCTGGCCGGATTTGACCAATTTTTTTCTCGCGGGCCGAACGCTCAAAATAACAAAAACGGTGCGAAAAATCTTTTTTTCTAATTCTTTTTTTTTTACTATTGTTATCTAATCCAATATCAGTTTAGTTACTTTTAAAGGAAATATGCACTTTGTTTACACTCTAATTATGTAAAATATATTTCTTCAGGATCTTTTCTTGAAATTTCTCGTTTTTTTTCAAATGATGTAAGATACTTTTAATATAATTTTACAAAGATAAACAGAAACAAGTAATTTTTTTTTATATTTCGCTTTTTTATAGAAAATTTAGTTAAATGCAAAATCGTTCTTATTACAATTACATTTCTTTTGGATTTAGAGATTTTTCCAGTACAATTAAGTGTATTTATTTTTAAAAATTGGCGCGGATATTTACGCCAGTGTGGCGAAAAAGTCAGCACTTCTTTTTTAACTGTTTTACTTTGTCACTATCCTCGTATTCAAAACTGAAATTCTCTGAATAAATATCTTCTATCATCTTTTTTAGCAGTGATATTTTTCCTGTGGAAATATATAATAGTAGTCAGTTAATAAAAATAAACGACCGTCTACAAAGAAATAAAATCAGCAAATGCATTCTAGAAAACTAAAAATTTTTTGAAAACTGCTCTATTTGTGGAATAACGATGGATTTGTAGAAGAAATATATTATCGTATAAGCTGCGATTCATGGCAATTATTTATGCCTTCCTTTTTAGTAAATTAACATTTCGGTTTTTTGCGTTGGAAACTTCTCGCGGGCCACACATTTGACACCCCTGTCTTAGAGCCTCTCCTTCTCCTTTCTCCCTCATGAATTAACTCTCCAAGGCAACAGATTTGGAGTTTTTGCTAGAAGCCTCCAAATGAGAGAAAGTTCCTGGGGAATCTTCTGGAATCCAGGACAAGGTTTCTGCTCCGTCTCACTCTCTCTCAGATTCATCTGAAAATCCTCCCATCAGGATTCCAGGGCCGGACCAGGAACCGCTGGTCTGGTTTCTCTCTGCGGTCGAGTGGGTTCACTTTAGTCAAGAGTAGCTGTGGTTAAGCTTGATCATCAAGGGTAACTTTAGCTGATGTGACATTAATCCTCCTCAGACACATGTCTGACTCTAACATGACGGACAGGTCGTATTGTGAGTGAGTTCAGCCTGATCTGTAGCTGACATGAAGCTTCTGGTCGGCAGCTGATGAAGTTGGTGTTCGACTGCGAGGAGGAGATGGATGTGGAGCTTATCTCACTCTGCATAAACCTGGCGGCCAACAAGACCAACGCTCAGATCATCTGTGAAGGTATGAGTCCCACCCACGGATGCAAACCGCTACACACTAGAGCAGGGGTGTCAAATGTGCGGCCCGAGAGAAGTTTCCAACGCAAAAAAACTAAATGTTAATTACTTAAAAAGAAGGCATAAATAATTGCGATGAATCGCAGCTTATCTGATAATATATTTATTCTACAAATCCATCGTTATTCCACAAATAGAGCAGTTTTCAACATTTTTTTTGTTTTCTAGAATGCATTTGCCGATTTTATTTCTTTGTAGACGGTCGTTTATTTTTATTAACCGACTACTATTATATATTTTCGCAGTAAAAATATCACTGCTAAAAAATATGATAGAAGATATTTATTCAGAGAATTTCAGTTTTGAATACGAGGATAGTGACAAAGTAAAACAGTTAAAAAACAAGTGCTGACTTTTTTGGCAAACTGGCGTAAATATCCGTACCAATTTTTAAAAATAAATACACTTAATTGTACTGGAAAAATCTCTAAATCACAAAGAAACACTCTCAGATGTAATAAGAAAGATTTTGCTTTTAATTAAATTTCCTATTAAAAAGCGAAATATAAAAAAAACTGTTTATCTTTGTAAAATGATATTAAAAGTATCTTACATAATTTGAAAAAAAAACGAGAAATTTCAAGAAAAGATCCTGAAGAAATATATTTTACATAATTAGCATATTTCCTTTAAAATGAACTAAACTGATATTGGATTAGATAACAATAGTAAAAAAAAAGAATCAGAAAAAAAACATTTCCGCACCGTTTTTGTTATTTTGAGTGTGCGGCCGCGAGAAATAAATTGGTCAAATCCGGCCCTCCAAGCAAAATGAGTTTGACACCCCTGCACTAGAGTCTGCCTGTCCTTTTACGTCTGAAACTGTTCCTTCCTTCTCCACTTGGCCTCAGGCAACGGTCTGAAGATGCTGATGAAGAGATCCTTGGAGATGAAGGATGTTCTGGTGATGAAGATGATCAGAAATCTCTCCCAACACAGCGGACACACTAAGAACCTGTTCCTGGTCAGTAACACACACTATAAAAGAGACAAACCCTCTCTGACATCACACAGGGTTGGTCCTCGTTACATCACCTCTCCACAGGGGTGCCCCAAGGATCAGTACTTGGACCCCTTCTCTTTCCCTTAGACACCACCAGATTATTCATTCACACAGTTTCTCACTCAGTACGTTTACATGCAGCAATTCAATCGGATTTCTGATCGTATAAAACAGGGCTTGGCAACCCGCGGCTCTAGAGCCGCATGCGGCTCTTTAGCGCCGCCCTAGTGGCTCCTGGAGCTTTTTCAAAAATGTTTGACCTTTTTTTTTTCTTTTTTTCTTCTTTTTTTTCTTTCTTTCTCTTTCATTCTCTTTTTTTCTTCCTTTTTCTTTTTTATCTTCTTTTTTTCCTTTTATTCTCTTTTTTTCTTCCTTTTTACTTTCCTTTTTAATTTTGAAATTTTGACATTAATCTCGACATTTCAACTTTTTTCTCAACATTTCGACTTTTTCTCGAAATTTGAATTTTTCTCGACATTTCGCCATTTGCCTTCATTCTAAGGCTTATACAAGACTTTTCATTTTTTGCGGCTCCAAACATATTTGTTTTTTGTGTTTTTGGTCCAATATGGCTCTTTCAACATTTTGGGTTGCCGACCCCTGGTCTAAGACATCGTTCGGACTTTTAAACTGCATGGGGGGGTTGGGGGGGGGGTCCCGCCACAGTACATCCAAGTGATCACTGCGACTTTGTGGCGCTCGAAACCCAGAGACTGTTGGGGGGGGCTGATAAGAGGGGCTGAGGAAGGCGTTGAGTTGAGGGAGGTGTGGTTATCAGCAATCAGTTATCAGTGTAGCGATGAGTCCGTGAACTTCGCCCAGAGCTGCTCTCAGTCAATGTCCTTGATGTTATCAGGCGGCTCGGTACAGTTCTGAAACAGGTCCGCAGATGTTCCTGAGAGAGGAGGGTTAGTGGGGGTGGAGTCACCTTGTTTACATTCCACCAGGGAGATTGTGACCAGAGCGATTGGCCAAACCGCTCTGTCAAGGCCAGATTATAGAATCAACAATTATATTGCAAAAACAGACAGACTCCGTAATTTTCCGTCTGCCTTTAGTCTCTGGTTCATCAATGGCGACTCCAAACAGACGAATTTGTGATCAATTTCCGGCAAGCCGAGCTTCCAACTTCTCCAGGGTCTTCTCCATCTTGCCAATGAGCTCAAAGACGCCGCCAGCCTGCGAATCTGTTCAAGAATCACATCCAGCTTACGGCTTTTCTCCCCCAACGTTACAGTCTGAGCGTTGATCACCTTGCTTGATCTTTCAGCCACGTCCGGCAGCTCGGAAAGAGCCAAAACAGCTGTCGACGACTTACGCGTTTGTCGGTAGACCAGGAATCCTCCCCCTCCGATCAAGAGAAATCCTGCTATCATAAATCCAATTATGAAGCATCTTCAACGTCCTCGACAGACAGAATCGCCAAACACAACGGTTTCCAGTATTTGTAGGAATCCATTGTGTATCCAGAAAAGAATGTCCCGTCGGGGCAGGAGGGCTCCCTTACCCCCTGACTTCTTGTCGAAAAAATTTGGTCAATTGTGCTGAGAGACCAGTTAATCAATTCCATGATTGTAGAGTTGATTGTAAGGGTCACCACCTTCAACTTAACCCAGCTAAGACGGAAGTCCCGGTTATCCCTCCCCATCATTCAATCAGACATACATACCGGCTCTTCTACTGTCACTCCCACGAAGGTTAAAGGACCTGGGTGTCGTGTTTGATGACCAGTCCGTTCTCTGACCAGGTTGCCTCGGTGTTGCGGTCGTGTCACTTGGTTCTCGACTACATTAAAATAATAAGACCGGACTCAATATCAGCTCTGCAGCTCCTGAAGCTCTGGCCTGCAGACGTGCACAGAAGAGAAAAGGAGGGGGAAGACCTAAAGCTTGAGTTATGGTTCTGCGTGAAAACGACGCCGTGCCTACGGCGTGTGGTTTTCATCCACGCAGACCACACGCCGTCACTGACGCTGTCACTGATGTGCACCTCCCGAAAATTGTAACTACGCGTCGAGGCGACGAGAGGGCTGTGATTGGTTCACTTGGTAGCAACGCATTTCCGGTTTCCGGTTTGAAGCAGTTGTGAACTTTCAGCGCTCTTTTCTTCGTGTGTGTGTGATTTTTTTTTTGTTTCGTTTTTTTTGCACAATAGTTGTCCTTATCTCTTTGATTCACTGTGACCGGAAAAGTCGGATAAACCATTCAGGAAAAGATCGCTAACTAGCGGTCGCGGGGGGAACTGCACCGCGGACAAATGGAGTGACGGAGAAGTCTGAAGGTTCACGACGGCGTCACGGTGACGCCGTAGGCTCTGCGTTGGGTTGACGCAGAACCATAATTTTACAGTTTCTGTGTGTGTGTGTGTGTGTGTGTGTGTGTGTGTGTGTGTGTGTGTGTGTGTGTGTGTGTGTGTGTGTGTGTGTGTGTGTGTGTGTGTATATATATCTGTGTGTGTGTGTGTGTGTGTGTGTGTGTGTGTGTGTGTGTGTGTGTGTATATATATCTGTGTGTGTGTGTGTGTGTGTGTGTGTGTGTGTATATCCGTGTGTGTGTGTGTGTGTGTGCGTGCGTGCGTGCGCGTGTGTGTGTGTGTACCTGACAGGACCACGTCGGGGACTTGGCTGCTCAGATCAGCGAGGACCAGCCTGAAGAGTTTGTGATGGAGTGTTTGGGAACGCTGGCCAACCTGACCCTCCCCGACCTGGACTGGGCGCTGGTTCTGACCGAGTACGACCTGGTGCCGTACCTGAAGGACAAACTCACACCAGGTGGATTCCTCCACCTTTACCCTCTTCCCAAGTTCAAGAATCTGTTATCTTACATACCGTATTTTCCGCATTATAAGGCACACTAAATATCTGGTAAAATACCGACTATAGTGTCTGGGGTTGAGTTACGTATCTACCTGATGGAGCTGCTACAGGAAATGCTACAAAATCCTACAGCAAATGCAAAAAAAAAACCAAGAAGAAAAGTACCGTATGTGTAACTTTATTAACAAAATAAAAACCAGCTTTGCTCCGTCTCGTCAAAGTCGCCATTATGAGAGTCAGCGTTGCTGCTGTTGTCTTGAACGTCTGTGACGATTCCTGACGTTTTTAGCACTGTTACTTCGGCAACTACATTACCCACAATCCCCCTGGCTACATTACCCACAATCCCCCTGACTACATTACCCACAATCCCCCTGACTACATTACCCACAATCCCCCTGACTACATTACCCACAATCCCCCTGACTACAGTAACAGAAATTACCGTAATGATCATATATAAGGCGCACTGCCGGTTTTTGAGAAAATTAAAGGCTTTTAGGTTTAGCCTTATAGTGCGGAATATACGGTAATTTAACTGTAAATAAAAGTAATTCCAGAGACGTTATGAGGAAAACCCGGCACGCCAGTGTTGACCCGTCTCCCTGGTAACATCCTCACCAGACCTCTGCCATACAGAGCTGCTGGTTCCTCACGAAAGGTCATGGGAGGTGAGGGAGGAGAGTTCACGGCCCCTGCTTCTAACTGTGGACTGGTTTATCATACTGGTCTAAGTTCTGGTCCACTTCGGTTCCAGCACAGTAGTCGACTTGTATGAACTTACGGCAAGATGGCAGCAAACAGACACAGATCCCGTATTGGACCAGGCTCGACTAGAACAGGACTAGAACTTGGATCAGTTTTGATATTCTGTAGATGGGATTATGTCTGTTGACTTCCAACGGTAAAGTGTCCTGGGTTCGTGTGACGGGACCAAGTCCAGGACGTGTTTGAGTCCGTCAGAGGATTTACCGTATTGGCCTGAATATAAGACGGGGTTGTTTGCATTGAAATAAGACTGAAAAAGTGGGGGTCGTCTTACATTCGGGGTCTAGACGTCATACCCATTTACACCACTAGATGGCGCCAGATATCTTTAAAGCGAATGCCAAACTTAACTCCCCAGGCCAAAGCGAACCCCTGTCACGAAGAAGAAAAATAAAAAATAGTATAAGAAAGAAAAGAGAAGAGATAACAGAAAATGGAGAAACGCAGCGACAATCTGGAGAAAAGAAGTTATGATGCAAACTTCAAGATCATGATTTGAATGAGGCAAAATAACAGGCTTTTTCTCTCGAATATATTGTTATAATCATTTGTTTCAGATGTACTGTAATTATTTTCTGTATAAAAATTTTATTTGGTGTTTAAAAAGTCTTTTTTCAAACTTGAGTCTTGGAAAAGAGGGTCGTCTTATAATCAGGGTCGTCTTATATTCGGGCCAATACGGTACATGTCCTGTTCTGACCCAGAAATACTCCACTCCACCTCGTTTTAGGCCTCAACTAAAGTTTATACTCTTTACCTCTGTTGAAGAATATTATCAAAACCAATTCAGATTCCGCTGTGGTGTAGTGAGTTTTATTCAGTAGCCGGCGGTGAGCAGACCTACGCAGAGCGTGTCTGGGTCGGTGTGGGCGACCAAGAATGGTTGAAATCATGACTTTATACAGTACGTTCAAAGCACAAAAGGCAGGAATAAACAAGCCAAAGGTGAAAGACAAAAAGTCATTAAAGGGTATTTACAGTCAGATGTGATCTGTGGCCAAATGCCGTCCTCGGGTATTCGGCATGAATATCATTCAGTTGGAAATTACCCCATAGGGTGTTCTCGTGATTCAAGTCTGTGGCCAAATGAGTTGGTATTAACATATCAGTCAGTCAGGAACTTCATCATATGGCATTCCCGTGGTTCAAGTCTTTGTTGAAGCTAGTTCCAAGGTGTGGCCTCTGTAGGGGGTAGGAAGCTGGAGGTTCACATCAGTCGCGGTGTCACAATGCCTCATCACCTCCTAACGGTAGACGGAGGGTCGGTTCCGGTCCAGGATGTCCCTATGAACCAGTCGTTCTCTCTAACAGTAGACCGAGGCCCCGTTTACACGGAGCAAAAACGGAGGCGTTTTCCTGCGTCAAAGTCTCCAAAAACGATCATTTCTGAAAACTCCGGCCAAAGTGGAGATTTTCAAAAACTCTGTTTTCACGTTTGCGTCTAAACGGAGGAAAACGGACATTTATTCTTCAGAACGTCTTATTATGCAACAGAAACGTCACCAGCGTCATGTGTGCGACCTGTGTTTACAATTAGTTTGTAACCGTCAATATTTTCTTGTATTTTACCTGTTTTATATTCTAACGTCACACTTAAAAGTAACTCCACTTCTCTGTCACTCCAAACGAAAGACTCTCGTTCCGTCTTGGAATTAAAGCCTGAATTATGGTCCCGCGTTAAATCGACGCAGAGCCTACGGCGTAGGGTACGCGGCGATGCGCGCCGTACGGTGTGCGTCGCCGCGTACCCTACGCCGTAGCTCTGCGTTGGTGTAACGCGGAACCACAAATCAGCCTTAACTGGAAGTTACACGTGTCATTTGTTGATGTTTTTCCAGGATTCTGATTGGCTGGCATGACGTTAACAGCGTATTTATGCTGATTCGTGTAAACGAAGAGATTTTGAAAACGATCTTGTGTAAACGATGGAATTTTTCAAAACGTAGAGGGGGAAATATCCGTTTTGGTAAATACCCGGCTATGTGGAAACGGGGCCTGAGGGTCGGTTCTGGTCCAGGTCTGTAGTTCGGTTCCCGTGTTGGAAACTTCCTCCCACTCATTTTTTGTCCCGGTTTCAGGTTCTGCTGAGGACGACCTGATCCTGGAGGTGGTGATCCTGATCGGTACCGTGTCCTCGAACGACTCGTGTGCAGCGATGTTGGCCAGATCTGGGATCATTCCTGCTCTGATCCAGCTCCTCAACGGTGAGACCCGGGACCAGGGACCTGGGACCGGGACCAGGTCCAGGACCAGGTCCAGATCCAGGTCCAGGTCCAGGTCCAGGTCCAGGTCTGAGATCAAGCCCCGTCATCACGAGTCTCGTTGACGTGTCTGTTTACCTCTCAGACCAACAGCAGGACGACGAGTTTGTCTGCCAGATCGTCTACGTCTTCTACCAGATGGTCTTCCACAAAGCCACGAGAGACGTCATCGTCCAGGACAGCCGTATCCTTTCCTGCATCTCTGTGATGTCACCGTGATGTCACCGTGATGTCACCGTGATGTCACCGTGATGTCACCGTGATGTCACCGTGATGTCACCGTGATGTCACAGGTCCCTCCGGACTCGCCACCCTGACGGTACCGGTCTGGCTGGGGTTTGAAGTCCAGGAGGTGATGCCAACTCTATATAGAGGGAATACGCATGACGTCACAGATGAGACTTCACAGCGGGTTTCGCCCAATGAGTGTCAGAAAGACTGAGTATCAGAAAGACCGAGTGTCAGAAAGACTGAGTGTCAGAAAGACTGAGTGTCAGAAAGACTGAGTGTCAGCGTAAACTTTCAGTTTGAGCAACTGGAAAACATCTGAAATGGGAAAGAGCTGTTGTGCGATCGACTGTACTCATAGATTTAGCAAGAAATCTGAGTTATCGTTTTACAGACTGCCGAAAAATAAGCTTAAGAGAGACAAATGGATCGCTGCAATTCACAGAAACAACTGGATTCCAGGACAGAAATGTGGATTTGTGGTTCCCATTTTGTATCAGGTAATGTTGGATTTTTGGGTAGCTAACGTTAAACGGTCAAATCATAAAGTTCGGTGTCTTCATCACTTTAATTTCTACAACAAATCCTGCCTTGAAGTCGGACCAAGCGTCAAGACTTTTGTTTGCCTTCAAGCTTTGCTTTGTGTATTTCCCCGGCGTAGAAATTAGGTACATATAAATATCAGGAAACTGGATTCGTGTCCAAATATTAATGTCCATGGACCACTGGTTCTTGGTAACTGTACCAAATATTAATGTCCATGGACCACTGGTTCTTGGGGTAACTGTACCAAATATTAATGTCCATGGACCACTGGTTCTTGGTAACCGTACCAAATATTAATGTCCATGGACCACTGGTTCTTGGTAACTGTACCAAATATTAATGTCCATGGACCACTGGTTCTTGGGGTAACTGTACCAAATATTAATGTCCATGGACCACTGGTTCTTGGGGTAACTGTACCAAATATTAATGTCCATGGACCACTGGTTCTTGGTAACCGTACCAAATATTAATGTCCATGGACCACTGGTTCTTGGTAACTGTACCAAATATTAATGTCCATGGACCACTCGTTCTTGGTAACTGTACCAAATATTAATGTCCATGGACCACTGGTTCTTGGTAACTGTACGGGTCACTGTCAAGTCCAACTGACGCTAATTTAAGCCCATAATCGTCTGTTATCCATTCCGCTAGCAGACATTGTTGCCACTCAGTGACAGTAAGGGGGGGTCCAGTGGGAACGTGACATCAATGCAGACCCTCTATACCTGTGTATTGGACCGGTACAGGGGGGTACAGGACCGTGGAAGTGGTTCTGACTGTCTCAGTATCTGCCGTCTCCAGTAAAAGTTCCTTCCTTGAGTCGTGACGTCAGAGGCTCCAGCGTACCTCATCGACCTGATGCACGACACCAACGCCGCCATCCGCAAGGTCTGCAACGGGACCCTGGACATCATCGCTGTGAGTACGACCCGGGGCAGGAACCAAGCCTCTTGGCCCAGCGCAGCAGAGATTTCCATTGTCTTTGATACTAAGGGCCAATCCCAATCCCCCCTACTTTCTACCACTAGCCCTAAAAATGAAGCCACAGACTTTAGGGCCCTTGTAATTAGTGATGCACCGAAATGAAAATTTGTGGCCGAAACCGAAACCGAAAATAATAATAAACACTTGGCCGAATACCGAACAATACTGAACATGGTTCTTCAGCAGTTTTTCATTTATTTTGCCAATTTTTTCACCATTGCATAAATCAAATACATTTGATTTAGGCTTTTAAAAGAAAAAAATCTTTTACAAAATTACAAGGTAGAAAATATTTATTGAACATAAAAAAATGAATTTTTTTTAATTTCCCAGCATTATGTTGTTTTGGTTCCACCTCCTGGTGAATGTTGGTAAAATTCTTATGGGGTTAGTTTTTGGTTGGCCAACGATTCATGTAGTGCACAACGTTACAGGACGGAGCGGCCAGTCTATTTCCTTATTTTACAACGCCGTTATTAATTGTTCGTTTTTTTTCCCCACTTATTCCACCGAACACCGAAAGTGTTTTTTTTGCCATTTTCGGCCGAACAATTTCGGTTACCGAACAATCGGTGCATCACTACTTGTAATGTTCCCTAGGGATTGGGACACCACTCTCTACGTCACTGCGTGGTTTACGTTCGGGTACGTAAGCGACTGCGTAGTTACGTTTGCACAAACGTCACAACATATCAGGAAGCCCAGAGCTAGAAGCTGTTTTAATTTCCGCTGTAGCGCTGTTAATATGTCACTTTATTAAGTTTTAATATTTTTTCAGACGTAAAAGTAACCGTTAAGATCCCCAACCTGGGCTCAGTTTATCCAAATAACGCCTGTTAAGAAATTTGATCCAAAGTTCCGTGTTAAATCGACGCAGAGCTTACGGCGTAGGTCGCGCGGCGACGCGTACCGTATGGCGCGTAACCTACGCCGTAAGTTATATATATAAACTTTGACTAAATTCTGATGGATAAAGACCTGGGGCCGGATTCACAAAACATTCTTAAGAAAAAAAATCTTCTTAAGTGCAATTTTTTTCTTGAGTTCAGTCTTAAGAAGAAAAAAGGGAAGAAGTCATATTCTCCAAAAAAGTTCTTAAGTATTTTCTCAACTTTCTTCTTAAGTTTCTTCTTAAGAATAAATTCTTGAAATAAAAGTTCTCAAATTTGTTCTTGACTTTTTTCTTAACTTTAAGACAACCTTGACCTGTCTTAGATTTTCTTCTGTGAAAAAGTAATAATAATAATAATAATAATAATAATAATAATAATAATAATAATAATAATAATAATAATAATAATAATAAGCCTCTAATATCCCCTTTTTCAACACATTTTAGACGAGTTTAGACTAGTAGGTCATAGTTTAAGGATATACTTTGTAATTAATTAAACAAAGAGCCTGTTAACTGTTAGTTAGCATGTTAGTTAGCGTGGTAGTTAATTATTATTCATTTTCCCCAATAGTATTTTTTTTCTCACATTAATCTCGTCCACCATAACCTTGAAAAGTTCCTGCATCTCTTTTTCTCCTTCTCCATGTTTAGTGAGTGACTGACGGTTAAGACCCAAACTACCTGTATATGTAATATATTTATATATAAATGTTGTTTGTTGGCGCCTGCAATGACATATTTTAAGAAGTTCTTAAGTAGGAAAAATAAGAAATTCGTAAGAAAGGACAGTTCTTAAGACGGTTCTTAAGAAAATATTGAGGAATTGCACTTAAGAACTTCTTAATTTTAGATCTTAAGACATTTCTTAAGATGGTTCTTAAGAACATATTGGTGAATGCGACCCCGGATGTAACTCTAGTCATGTTTGACTCATGACATGCGTTTAGTCTGCACTCGTGTCCAAAATGATAGTGCACTGATGTAAACGTAGGAAAGCAGTTTTCCCTGGGTGGAACTGGAGCTGCTTCATTCGTCCTCCAGGCCGGTGAAGGACTGAATCACCTCCTGACTGACAGGTGTGGTCGGGTCTGTCAGCTCCCCGTCAGCTCCCCCTCTCAGCCTGATGGCTGCCAGACCTGGATCAGACCTCAGATCAGACCTCAGATCAGACCTCAGATCAGACCTCAGATCAGCGTAATTATCTGCCGATTACAGCCGGGCGGCGCAGAGGCCCAGAGGAAGTGTTTCATTTAACTTATCAGTGACACGCATTAAGCTGCGGCCGCATGAAAGGAGCTGCAGGCTCTGGAGTGTGTCAGACACACACACTTATATACACTTATACACACACACACACACACACACACACACACACACACACACACACACACACACACACACACACACACACACACACACACACACACACACACACACACACACACACACACACACACACACACACACACTCCGAGCCGAGTCATGTTTCAAACATTTCCCAGGGTTCCGATGGAAAACAAGATCCTTCAAATCCTGAGTCAGGAGGAGTTTCAGTCTCCTGGGCCTGGTCCAGGTCTGGTTCAGGTCTGGTCCAGGTCTGGTCTGGTCCAGGGCCCCCCTTCTTTCCAGGATTAATTATTCCAAATTAAATAATTCCAAATTAAACTATTTTCCTTTAAAGTTGAAATATCGAGAAAAAAGTTGAAATGTTGAGAAAAAAAAAGTCGAAATGTCGAAGGAAAAAAAGTCGAAATGTCGAGAAAAAAATCGAAATGTCGAGAAAAAAGTTGAAATGGCCACGGTTACATGATGTTTTTTAATTCAGAATTAATTATTCCGAAATAAATAATTCAGAATTAAACTATTTTCCTTCCAGTTTACATGGAAATAGTAATTCTGAATGGAGGTTTCCATGGAAACACGTTTGATGGTCTTTCTCCAATTCCTCTCCAGGTCTGGGGGTTGGGAAGGTTCTGATTGGATAGGGGGGGGACCGGAAGTTAAACTACCGGAAGAAAAACAAGAAAAAGTCAAAATGTTGAGAAAAAAAGTTGAAATGTCGAGAAAAAAAGTCGAAATGTTGAGAAAAAAGTTGAAATGTCGAGAGAAAAGTCGAAATGTCGAGAAAAAAAATCGAAATGTCGAGAAAAAAAGTCAAAATGTCGAGAAAAAAAGTCAAAATGTCGAGAAAAAAAGTCGAAATGTCGAGAAAAAAATCGAAATGTCGAGGAAAAAAAGTCGAAATGTCGAGAAAAAAAGTCGAAATGTCGAGAAAAAAAGTGAAAATGTAGAGAAAAAAAGTTGAAATGTTGAGAAAAAAAGTCGAAATGTTGAGAAAAAAAGTCGAAATGTCGAGAAAAAAAGTCGAAATGTTGAGAAAAAAGTTGAAATGTCGAGAAAAAAGTCGAAATGTCGAGAAAAAAGTTGAAATGTTGAGAGAAAAGTCGAAATGTCGAGAAAAAAAATCGAAATGTCGAGAAAAAAAGTCAAAATGTCGAGAAAAAAAGTCAAAATGTCGAGAAAAAAAGTCGAAATGTCGAGAAAAAAATCGAAATGTCGAGGAAAAAAAGTCGAAATGTCGAGAAAAAAAGTCGAAATGTCGAGAAAAAAGTCAAAATGTTGAGAAAAAAGTCGAAATGTCGAGAAAAAAAGTCGAAATTTTGAGAAAAAAAGTCGAAATGTCGAGAAAAAAAGTGAAAATGTAGAGAAAAAAAGTTGAAATGTTGAGAAAAAAAGTCGAAATGTTGAGAAAAAAAGTCGAAATGTCGAGAAAAAAAGTCGAAATGTCGAGAAAAAAAGTCGAAATGTCGAGAAAAAAAGTCGAAATGTCGAGAAAAAAAGTCGAAATGCTGAGAAAAAAAGTCGAAATGTTGAGAAAAAAAGTCGAAATGTCGAGAAAAAAGTCGAAATGTCGAGAAAAAAAGTCGAAATGCTGAGAAAAAAAGTCGAAATGTTGAGAAAAAAGTCAAAATGTCGAGAAAAAAAGTCGAAATGTTGAGAAAAACGTCAAAATGTCGAGAAAAAAAGTCGAAATTTTGAGAAAAAAAGTCGAAATGTCGAGAAAAAAAGTGAAAATGTAGAGAAAAAAAGTTGAAATGTTGAGAAAAAAAGTCGAAATGTTGAGAAAAAAAGTCGAAATGTCGAGAAAAAAATCGAAATGTCGAGGAAAAAAAGTCGAAATGTCGAGAAAAAAAGTCGAAATGTCGAGAAAAAAAGTGAAAATGTAGAGAAAAAAAGTTGAAATGTTGAGAAAAAAAGTCGAAATGTTGAGAAAAAAAGTCGAAATGTCGAGAAAAAAAGTCGAAATGTTGAGAAAAAAGTTGAAATGTCGAGAAAAAAGTCGAAATGTCGAGAAAAAAGTTGAAATGTTGAGAGAAAAGTCGAAATGTCGAGAAAAAAAATCGAAATGTCGAGAAAAAAAGTCAAAATGTCGAGAAAAAAAGTCAAAATGTCGAGAAAAAAAGTCGAAATGTCGAGAAAAAAATCGAAATGTCGAGGAAAAAAAGTCGAAATGTCGAGAAAAAAAGTCGAAATGTCGAGAAAAAAGTCAAAATGTTGAGAAAAAAGTCGAAATGTCGAGAAAAAAAGTCGAAATTTTGAGAAAAAAAGTCGAAATGTCGAGAAAAAAAGTGAAAATGTAGAGAAAAAAAGTTGAAATGTTGAGAAAAAAAGTCGAAATGTTGAGAAAAAAAGTCGAAATGTCGAGAAAAAAAGTCGAAATGTCGAGAAAAAAAGTCGAAATGTCGAGAAAAAAAGTCGAAATGTCGAGAAAAAAAGTCGAAATGCTGAGAAAAAAAGTCGAAATGTTGAGAAAAAAGTCAAAATGTCGAGAAAAAAAGTCGAAATGTCGAGAAAAAAGTCGAAATGTCGAGAAAAAAAGTCGAAATGCTGAGAAAAAAAGTCGAAATGTTGAGAAAAAAGTCAAAATGTCGAGAAAAAAAGTCGAAATGTTGAGAAAAACGTCAAAATGTCGAGAAAAAAAGTCGAAATTTTGAGAAAAAAAGTCGAAATGTCGAGAAAAAAAGTGAAAATGTAGAGAAAAAAAGTTGAAATGTCGAGAAAAAAAGTCGAAATGTTGAGAAAAAAAGTCGAAATGTTGAGAAAAAAAGTCGAAATGTTGAGAAAAAAGTCGAAATGTCGAGGAAAAAAGTCGAAATGTCGAGAAAAAAAGTCGAAATGTTGAGAGAAAAAGCTAAATGTAACTGTGAAATGGCCACGGTTATATGTTTTTTAATTCGGAATTAATAATTCAGAATTAAACTATTTTCCTTGGAGTTTACATGGAAATAGTAATTGTGAATTGAGGTTTCCATGGAAACACGTTTGATGGTCTTTCTCCAATTCCTCTCCAGGTCTGGGGGTTGAAGGTTCTGATTGGATAGGGGGGGGACCGGAAGTTAAACTACCAGAAGAAAAACTAACTTAGCCGCTACAACTTTGAAAAGATCACCATTCTGATGTTTCCTGTTTCCATCTGTTCTTTTAATGATTTCTATTTATTAAATAAATGTCTCTGCTCTTGACCAGCGTTTACTGCTGCTGCATCTTGAAACTTTGTTTGGAAAACCAGCCCAGTGGAATATAAAATCATGGAGACAGACGGGGAGGGAACGAGCAGAAAGAAAGACCGGGATTAATTTAAAGAGGAATGAGTGTAAACATGATCTGGAATTATTCTATTCGGATTTAAAATCGGAATGAACCAGCCACTAACAGCCTGTCCTAACTGCATGCGAGCGTCCGACTTTCGCGTTGCACTGCGTAGCATCGGACGCTCTCTGTCCTGAAACACTTAACGCGTTATCGGCCCCACGTTCTACCACGTTCTTTTGATTGACAGCTGAGACTCGTCTTTTAAAAGGCTGATTTATGGTTCCGCGTTGCACCAACGCAGACCCTACGGCGTAGGGTATGCGGCGCACTCACTGAACGGTGCGCGTCGCCGCGTACCCTACGCCGTAGGCTACGCCGTCGATTTTACACAGAACCATAAATCAGCCTTTATTCACCCGCCCGTGCGCTCCTGAAAGAAACTCCTAAAATTACTCCTAAAAGAGTAAAGGGACAAGTAAAAGAGGGTGAGTACTTGTAATCTTCCTACGTTTGTACTTTCTAAACAGAAAACAAGCTTATTATTCGGTGGAATAAGTGGGGGAAAAACCGAACAATTAATAACGGCGTGTTTGACGCAATCAAACAGCGAACAGCGTGGAGTGAGCGGCGTGTTCGTGGTGTTAAATGCAGCAAACATGTCAGCATGTCAGATCATTACTGGGATGTGGGAAAAAGCAGAAAACACAAGAAATCCGGCAGGATCCGGCACAAATTAAGCCCTAATAAGAGTAAGATAAGATTCTTATTACCGTATTTTCTGGACTATAAGCCGCTACTTTTTTCATAGGTTTTGAACCATGCAGCTTATACAAAGGTGCAGCTATTCTGTGGATTTTTCTTCCACCGCTAGGGGGAATTCTAACCGGAATTAGAATAAAAACTAAGACAAAATAAATGCAAAGAAGAAAACGCTACTTCTTCTTTAGCAGATAGAAGTAGAAGCAGATTTCAGACAGATAAATAGATAAATAAATAGCGGTTATTTTCTCTTGGTTCTGTCCAGTTTTAATCAGCAAAGTTGCTGCCGTGTTAAAAGACACTGTTAGGAAAGATCTATTTAGGTACAAACATGTACATCATTTACAGTTCAAAATCCTTCTGTACATGTAGTAAATATCTAATCTAACAACATAAATATCTGCGGCTAAATATCTTTTTTTTAAATAGAGCGGATGCGGCTTATATACAGGTGCGGCTTGTATATCTTTTTTTATTGTTTTTTTTTTTTATAGAGCGGATGCGGCTTATACACAGGTGCGGCTTATATTCCAGAAAATACGGTATATCTTAATATCTTATCAGAACCTTCCAGCTCCCTGGTGATCTCCCTCCAGCAGCTGCCACTTTATTGAGGTTCTTGTATTGAATGACTGTTTCCTACAGCGCTTTACCCTTTTTTTCAACTTTCAACTGGCTTTCAACGCGAGCGACAGGAAGAAAATAGAAGCAGGGCGTGCGACAAAAGTCCAGCTCAAAACGGCGCGCCGCATCGCGCCGCGTCGCGCTGCGTCGCTCGCAACCAGTATAGACAGTGCAATAAAAAATAAAGCAAAGGAACTGTTTTTGACGCTGACGCTGACGCTCGCTCGCGTCGCATGCAGTGTGGACACGGTGTAAAATTTACATGGTAATTTTTACTCATTTTAAATCGGATTTAATTTTAATTCTGAATTAAAGAGGAATTAAACTTCCCAGGTAAACGCTCTCATTCTTCCTGCTCACTCTCCATCCGTTCCTCCTTTACTCTCACAGCTCCGTCTCTAGCGTCTCCTGCTTCACTCGCTCAGTCTGCTGTTATTGCTAGCCCGATCAAACACTATTATTACTACTACCAGTGATGTTGCCATGGTTACAGACACAATCGGAGGATGTTTGCTCTTTAACTGACTGGGTCGGACCCGGCTGATCCGCGGCCGGTTCTAGAGGACCGGTTTGTAGACGGTATTAATAACTCACGTGGAAGCAGAACGTTGCCGTGACGGCTCCTTCAAGACGTATCCATCCCATAATCAGACGTGCAGCTCTTGAAACGACAGCTAGATGGCCTGAAGCCCGGATATGAGACTGTTTGAGACCATTTTGGACCTTTGAAAACCAGGAAAAGCACGAGGCTCCTGGTCCTCCCCTCACCCCGAACCCACATTCCTGCCTCAACTCTGACAGATAAATAAAAATACATCGACTTTCTACAACATCAGATTCTCCACGGGTTTCACGCTTGATCCTGGAATGTCCTGCCGGTCCAGGATAAATCTGGGATTCGTGCAGCGGTTCCAGAGTTAAATTGATGTTGATCATGTTGGAAAGACGACAGAAGACGATTGTTGCTTCCAGATATCAGACAGGCTCGGTCCCAGTCCAGAACCTGCTGGATCCCGACCCGATGCTGGTACCAGAACCGCTTACTGTTTAAAGGTATTGTGACATCATTTTTAACATGCTTTTAACACTATTAAAAGTCTTGGCCAACATCCCTCAAATGTGTCTAAAAGAGTGTAACAAGAAAAACTTCACTCTAGTACTCTATTCCTGGCTTTTTATGACAGTGTTTTTTTGCGCCGTGAAAAACAGGTCCTTTTCCCCCTTTCCTGTCAATCATTGCTCCGCTCCTCCTCCAAACCTCCTCCAACCAACCGCTACACACTTCTGCCGTCTCCACACACACGCGCGCACACCGACCACAAACACCGACACACAGCCCAGACAGGGCGACTACAGCCCGGGGATGAAGTCCAACCGGGACCAGAGGACCGCAGCTCCCCGCGAGCAATACGCTCACAGCGGCGTCGGAGAGTTAAGCCGGGAGCGACAGGCGAAGCATGCACGGAAAAGCAGCAGGGCGAAGCAGACAGTCCACAGCAAACAATCATAAAAATAAAGGCATGCAAGCAGCAGTGTCTCCTTATCTTAAACCCTGGGACATATTATGAAAAACACGTTTTTTCTTGTTTTAACATATATAAAGTGGTCTCCCCTCACCCTGCCAGCACAGGGGAGACAAAATACCATGAATTTCTGCAAGCTCTCTGACCCCCGCCGGACAGAGTCCCCCAGTGTCACGTGACCCTTTTTTGAGCCATTCTGAATCTGCGCCTATGGTGACGTCACCATAGGCGCTCATTTCCATAGGTTTAGCCTCCGCTGCTGAAACCACGCCCACAACCAGCTCTCTGGCTCTGGCTGGAGCGGAGCTTCCTTCAGCCAGTCGGACGCGGCGCCGCAGCGGAGCGGATCCGGGTTAAATCATCCAGGTTCCCGGGTGGTTTGGGAGCTGGGTCCTCGGGGGTCTGTCCCAGGTCGGACCAGCTACATCCTCCGAGATTTTCAGGCAAATCTGTCGGTTTGATCCCCGGTAACGGGCGATGCGCCGCGGATGCCCAGCGGAGCGGATGCGCTCCGGAGCGGATCTGTGCGCCGGCCGTGGGGTTGCAGCGCCCGTCGCGCAGCATCCGCCGGGCAGATCCGGCTGAAATTCCGCTGGTCGGTCCCCGGGAGTCCCTGCTACCAGTCCAGGCCGGTTCCTGCGGTCCCGGCCGGTCGGAACCGGTCAGATTTCCCGGTTAAAGCCGCGGTGATGCGCGCTGCTCCCGGGCACCCGGCGCGGCTCCGGGGCCAGCGTTCAGCATCCGCCGGGTAGATCCGGCTTAAATAGTGCATAAATGTTATTTATATACAACTCATATTTTTTTTTTTTAACAATAAAGTTTCCATTTGTGAAAATTCAGTGTTGTGATAATTTACAGGCTCGGGCTGCTCTGGCGGAGCGAGGTTTATCCTCCTCCCCTGCTACACGTCATTCAGGGAGCCAATCAGCACAGAGGCTCATTATCATACCCCCCCCTTCCCTAAAAATGAGGCGCAGAAAAAGAGGTTAGAAGCGGTAAAACTAGTGACAGGGCCCACAGGCTGGATTTATGATTTATGTAGAAAAAACAAGCTTTAGATTGTTTTTAAGACATTCAAGGCCTGTTTAAAATATACATTAAATGCCATAATAGGTCACCTTTAAGTCCAGTCAGTGGCCGCGGGTCTTCTTAGCAGTTTTCCTCCGGTGATTAGAACAAAAGAGGCTCTAAACAGCTCCGTGTTAAGCCTCATTTATGGTTCCGCGTTAAATCGACGCAGAGCCTACGCCGTAGGGTTCAGCGTACGGTGCGCGTCGCCGTAGGCTCTGCGTCGGTGTAACGCGGAACCATAAATCAGCCTTTATGGTGCGCTGGAGAAGAGAGGAGGCAGGGAGCTGGGTGGAGGGGGCGGTGATTTAGCGGGCCCTGACGTCACGGCCCGCCACCAAACCAGGTGCGCCGTTTTTGC
This sequence comes from Cololabis saira, assembly GCF_033807715.1. NCBI lineage: Eukaryota > Metazoa > Chordata > Actinopteri > Beloniformes > Belonidae > Cololabis > Cololabis saira. The sequence goes on from NC_084599.1 coordinate 44,077,419, forward strand.
ATAGTTATGCGGAAAATCCCAGAAAGCACACAATACACTGAATGTTAAAAGTTCGTTGTTTTTTGGGTGTAATTGATGTCAAGACACCCAACAAAACACAAAAAATCAAGAAAAATTTGTTTTTCATGTCACAATCCCTTTAACTACACAGATCTGAGGGCCCACCAGAAGACGCCCGAGCTGGAGCTGGAGCTGGAGCTGGAGCTGGAGCTGGAGCTGGAGCTGGAGCTGGAGCTGGAGCTTCTGTGTTGAAGTCTCACCTGTGAGACGATCTGAGACCTGAACCTGGTTCCTGGCTCTTCCTCCAGCTCTTCCTCCAGCTCTTCCTCCAGCTCTTCCTCCAGCTCTTCCTCCATCTCTTCCTCCAGCTCTTCCTCCATCTCTTCCTCCATCTCTTCCTCCAGCTCCTCCTCCAGCTCTTCCTCCATCTCTTCCTCCATCTCTTCCTCTTCCTCCATCTCTTCCTCCATCTCTTCCTCCAGCTCTTCCTCCAACTCTTCCTCCAGCTCTTCCTCCAGCTCTTCCTCCACCTCTTCCTCCATCTCTTCCTCCATCTCTTCCTCCAGCTCCTCCTCCAGCTCTTCCTCCATCTCTTCCTCCATCTCTTCCTCTTCCTCCATCTCTTCCTCCATCTCTTCCTCCAGCTCTTCCTCCAACTCTTCCTCCATCTCTTCCTCCATCTCTTCCTCCACCTCTTCCTCCAGCTCTTCCTCCATCTCTTCCTCCAACTCTTCCTCCAACTCTTCCTCCAGCTCTTCCTCCAGCTCTTCCTCCATCTCTTCCTCCATCTCTTCCTCCAGCTCTTCCTCCAACTCTTCCTCCATCTCTTCCTCCAGCTCTTCCTCCAGCTCTTCCTCCAACTCTTCCTCCAGCTCTTCCTCCATCTCTTCCTCCACCTCTTCCTCCAGCTCTTCCTCCAGTCTCCTCCTCACTCCAAAAGTGCGGCGTGATCTTGGTTTCTCCGTGTTTATAAGAACTTCCTGAACTCAAAAGACCAAGATTCCTTGCGAAAAAGAACATGTGCAGAAAACAAATCCCTGTTCCGTTTGATGGGGATATTCTGTTAGGCGTTTACATGACAGAATATTCAGGTTTTAAAAGGAGTAACCCAGGGGTCATATTTGGGTTATTCAAAGGGGTTATTGGTGTTTACATGGCCGTGCAAAACCGGTATATTGTGAATATTCGGGTTTTAAAAGGGTTATTGATGCTGGAAACGCCTGGAACACCTCCCTAGGGAGGAGGGAAATGCCTGGAACACCTCCCTAGGGAGGAGGGACATGCCTGGAACACCTCCCTAGGGAGGAGGGACATGCCTGGAACACCTTCCTAGGGAGGAGGGACATGCCTGGATCACCTCCCTATCTCCTCACCCTATCTCTAAGGGAGCGTCCAGCCACCCTGCGAAGGAAACTCATCTCTAAGGGAGGAAACTCATCTCTAAGGAAGGAAACTCATCTCTAAGGGAGCGTCCAGCCGCCCTGCGGAGGAAACTCATCTCTAAGGGAGCGTCCAGCCGCCATGCGGAGGAAACTCATCTCTAAGGGAGCGTCCAGCCGCCATGCGGAGGAAACTCATCTCTAAGGGAGCGTCCAGCCGCCCTGCGGAGGAAACTCATCTCTAAGGGAGGAAACTCATCTCTAAGGGAGCGTCCAGCCGCCCTGCGGAGGAAACTCATCTCTAAGGGAGGAAACTCATCTCTAAGGGAGCATCCAGCCGCCCTGCGGAGGAAACTCATCTCTAAGGGAGGAAACTCATCTCTAAGGGAGCGTCCAGCCGCCCTGCGGAGGAAACTCATCTCTAAGGGAGCGTCCAGCCGCCCTGCGGAGGAAACTCATCTCTAAGGGAGCGTCCAGCCGCCCTGCGGAGGAAACTCATCTCGGCCGTTTGTATCCGTGATCGTGGCAGCACGGTGGCTTAGTGGTTAGCACTGTTGCCTCACAGCAAGAAGGTTCCCGGTTTGACTCCCAGGCCCAGCAGGACCTTTCTGTGTGGAGTTTGCATGTTCTCCCCGTGCTCGCGTGGGTTCCCTCTGGGTACTCCGGTTTCCTCCCATAGTCCAAAAACCTGCATGCTAGGTAAATTGATCATTCTAAATTGCCCGTAGGTGTGATTGTGTCTGGTTGTTTGTGGGGACTGCAGGTGGAAACTAGCAATTCTGCTAAAACCTGGTGTATTTACACTGCTTAATGTAGTGTTCATGAATGTCCCGTCTAAATAAACTTTGAAACTTTGTCCTTTCGGTCACTACCCAAAGTTCATGACCATAGGTGAGGGTAGGGCCGTAGATTGACCGGTAAATCGAGAGCTTCGCCTTTCGACTCAGCTCCTTCTTCACCACGACGGTCCGGTAAATCGACCGCATAACTGCGGACGCTGCACCGATCCGTCTGTCAATCTCCCGCTCCATCGTTCCCTCACTCGTGAACAAGACCCCGAGATACTTGAACTCCTCCACCTGAGGCAGGACTTCTCCACCCACCCGGAGAAGGCACACCACCCTTTCCCGATGGAGAACCATGGCCTCGGTCTTGGAGGTGCTGATTCTCATCCCTGCCGCGTCGCACTCGGCCTCAAACCGCCCCAGCACATGCTGAAGGTCCCGGTCCGATGAAAATCTGACTTACCGGCACTTGCCGGCAATGCAAACTAAATAACAGTGATACCTGGAGAACCAAAACTCTTGAGGTTTCAAATCTGTGTTTTGTTCCAAGTGATGGTGCATGCAGAAAACTGTATATTTGTTTAAATCCTTGTAACGACACCAGATCCCTGGAAGATCCCAGAGATCCCGGAGAAGGAGGCGTAAAGGCCTTTCTCACCTTCTGAGTTTGGACTTTAGGTCCACTGAAGGGAAAGTGACAAACGTAAAGGCTCTGGGTCGACCAGTGGATCCCCGCGAGGAAGCCGGATCCTCAGATACAGGTAAGTGTCAGTACCCAGGTTGATGCTGGTTCCCCGTCTGTCCCAGGAGCACCACCGGGACTGGGGCAAGAAGATCAAGGCTGAGAAGTTCCGCTTGTACAACAGCCAGTGGCTGGAGATGGTGGAAACCCGGCAGGAGGACGAGGACGGAGACGCCTTCGCCGGGACCGGGGACGTCCTGGAGCGGCCCTACCTGTTCTACAGCGCAGGTACCGAGGGCCCGGGAGGGTCCACATGGGGCCGGGAGGGTCCACATGGGCCCGGCACGGTGCCACGGCCTCCACTCACGGCCCGGTTCTTTTCTCCGGTCCAGATGGAATCCTCTCCTCTGACGGCAGCAACAGCCCGGACTTCCACGCCGACTTCCAGAACCAAGACCTGGAGACGGGATTCATGAGCAGGTACCGGGTCGTCCTGGGACAGTCATCAAACCACACTTTTAAGTATATGCATTTTTTTAAAAAGAGGAATGAGGAAACCTCTCGCGGGCTCTGAGCGTCAAATATAGCCGCAGACAGAATTATATTGGAGTCAATAGGAGCCTATTGCGTCTGAAAGAGACGCAGAAGGGAACCTTTTGCGTCAGTAGGTGTCGCCAAAAGTCTGTGACCGTTCGTCGGATTTCGACGCATTCGGAGTGACACTGTGTTGGGGACAGAGGGATTCATGAGCAGGTACCGGGTCGTAGCTCCGCCCACAGCTTTTATGAGGTTCCAGGAACCAATCAGCAGTCAGAACCAGTTCCTGAAGAACAGGTCCTGGGGCCTCATCTATAAAGCTTGCTTGCGCACAAAACAGGGCTTGAAAGATGCGGACGCACCTTCTACGCAAAGGTTGGGATTTAAAAAGAAAAAACTAACCAAAAAATCTGCGTATGTCTACGCCAACCCTGACCCTCCCGTAGGAACTTACTTAAGATATGGGGAACTGGCGACGCAGGCGGTGAGGTGGTGAAATGAAGCCAGATTCATGTCATACTCTTAATAATGTCATCACATATAAGACTTATAATAAAATAGCGCTGATCGTGTCCCTCAGTGTTTGAACCTCAGTGTCAGTCAGGACTCAGCTGCTGCTGCTGCTGCAGCCGCGGTGAGTGGGCTCGCCACCCATCCCTTGAAATATGGAACGCAGCCACGAGCACCGTACAGTGCGCGTCGCCACGTAACCTACGGCGTAACCCTACGCCGTATGCTCTGCGTCGATTTAACGCTGAACCATAAATCAGCCTTGAGCAGAGGGGAGGAGGGGGAGCGGGCTCCCGTCCCGTCTTCGCACAGGATGTCTTGATGATTTGCAGAGAGACAAAAACATGAGTTTGAAAAGTGGGGGGGGGCATGTCCCCCCTGTACCCAGTTAAATTGCGCCTCACGGCGTTTTATTTTCACTCGCTTTATTTTATACTATTTATACTTTTACTGTGACCACCAAATAATGTGGTTTTCCTGTCCTCCACTTCATCCACAACATTTCGATCTCAGTCTCCGTGAAATTCAGTGGCACGGTGGCTCGACACGTCTCATTCATCCTGAAGCCAAACAGGCTGCAGGAAGCCGCTCAGCAGGCTCATTCATATGCAAATACAGTCATGAACTACTTTGCATTGCCCATTTATGGTAGAAAGTGGGCGTGTAGAGGGCGGGATATGAGGCGGATTCACCTGCGCAACCTTCCAGCTGGACTGTGATTTATAAAGAGAACAAGAGAGCAAGTGTGCGTGCACACGGTTTTATAAATCTGGATTTTTTTTTGCGCTCCATCCATCATCCATCCATCCATCCATCCATCCATCCATCCATCCATCCATCCATCCAATAATACATCCATTCATCCATCCATCCATCCCTCCATCCAATAATACATTCATCCATCCGTTCATCCATCCATCCATCCATCCATCATCCATCCATCCATCCATCCATCCATCCATCCATCCATCCATCCATCCATCCATCCATCCATCCAATAATACATCCATTCATCCATCCATCCATCCCTCCATCCAATAATACATTCATCCATCCGTTCATCCATCATCCATCCATCCATCCATCCATCCATCCATCCATCCATCCATCCCTCTATCCATCCATCCATCATCCATCCATCCATCCATCCATCCATCCATCCATCCATCATCCATCCATCCATCATCCATCCATCCATCCATCCATCCAATAATACATCCATTCATCCATCCATCCATCCCTCCATCCAATAATACATTCATCCATCCGTTCATCCATCATCCATCCATCCATCCATCCATCCATCCATCCATCCATCCATCCATCCATCCCTCTATCCATCCATCCATCATCCATCCATCCATCCATCCATCCATCCATCCATCCATCCATCCATCCATCCATCCATCCATCCATCATCCATCCATCCATCATCCATCCATCCATCCATCCATCCATCCATCCATCCATCCCTCCATCAAAACCCACCTGACCCGTCAAGGGTTTTGGGGGCGTGGCTCCTCTCCAGGGGGCGTGGCCTGATCAGCAGCAGGTTCTCCTCATCAGGGACCGACGTGTCAGACGGGAAACACAACGCTGCTGTTTCCCCCTCAGCTCCGGCGCTGGTTCTGGTTCTGGTTCTGTTCAGCTGGACATCTCTCTGCTGATCTGTGTTATTGAACCGGGCTTGAGTCAACACCCCCCCACCCCCCCCGACCCGGTCCCAGAAGGCCCGGCTCTGTCCTCTCTGAGAACAAACACACTGCAGGTCGCTGCTCCGCCAGACACTCTCCATGTTCTCCGTCCTCTCAGCCCGGCATTCCTCTGAAACCTGAACCCCCCTGGACCCGGGGCCCCCGGACCCGGGGCCCGGACCTCAGAACCAGTCATCACCAGAACCGACGCCGGGCTTCCTCTGCGTCCGCCCCCCCGGTTTCCCCGGTCCCCTGAAATCAAGCAGCCATTAATTCAATCCGCCGCTGGGATGATGAACACTCAGGAAAACAGGGATTAGGTTCAGGGTCATTCGTCTTGTTATCGTCGGCCCGTCGTCCTGGCGTGAGGGAGATGTTGGTGTTGGCGCCGCTGAGACGTCTGATTGGTCAGAGCCGCGACACGGCCGGCGTGAGGGACGGAAACCCGCTCAGCACCGTCTGATGTTGGATTCCCTCAACACCCGGGTCTCAGATACTTTAATCTGTGATAAATACAGTTGACGTGTTGGTGACGGTTTGATCTGCCGTTGACTCTCAGATCGACGTTAGTGTCGTGATTTAAACCAGGCTAGTTTAAACCTGAGGAGAATCTGGATCCATCCATCCATCCATCCATCCATCCATCCATCCATCCATCCATCCATCCATCCATCCATCCATCCATCCATCCATCCATCCATCCATCCATCCATCCATCCATCATCCACCCATCATCCACCCACCATCCATCCATCCACCCACCATCCATCCATCCACCCACCATCCATCCATCATCCATCCATCCATCCATCATCCACCCATCATCCATCCATCCTTCTGTACTGTATATACATCCATCATCCATCCATCCATCCATCCATCCATCATCCAGCCTTCTGTACTGTATATACATCCATCATCCATCCATCCATCATCCATCCATCCTCCATCCATCATCCATCCATCATCCATCCATCATCCATCCATCCATCCATCCTCCATCCATCATCCATCCATCCTCCATCCATCATCCATCCATCATCCATCCATCATCCATCCCTCCATCCATCATCCACCCATCATCCATCCATCCATCATCCATCCCTCCATCCATCATCCACCCATCATCCATCCATCCATCCATCATCCATCCATCATCCATCCCTCCATCCATCCATCATCCCTCCATCCATCATCCCTCCATCATCCATCCATCCATCCATCATCCATCCATCATCCATCCATCATCCATCCATCATCCATCCATCCATCCATCCAACCATCCATCTGTCCCTCCATACATCCATCATCCATCCATCCATCCATCCATCCATCCATCCTCCATCATCCATCCATCCATCCATCATCCATCCATCCATCATCCATCCATCCATCATCCATCCATCTGTCCCTCCATACATCCATCCTTTAGCCACTACAGACTGAAGGGAGACGGAAAATTACTGAGTCTGTCTGTTTTTGTAATATAATTGTTGATTCTATAATCTGGCCTTGACAGGGCGGTTTTTGGCCGATCTTGGCTCTGGCCACAATCTTCCTGGTGGAATGTAAACAAGATGACTCTGCCCCCACCACCCTCCCCTCCCAGGAACATCTGTGGACCTGTTTTCAGAACTGTACCGAGCCACCTGATAACATCAAGGACATTGTCTGAGGAGCAGCTCTGAGCGAAGTTCACGGACTCATCGCTACAAATACACTTACTGATAACCTCACCTCCCTCAACTCATCCATCCATCCATCCTTCTGTACTGTATATACATCCATCATCCATCCTTCCATCATCCATCCATCCATCATCCATCCATCCATCCATCCTTCTGTACTGTATATACATCCATCATCCATCCATCCACCATCCATCCATCATCCATCCTTCTGTACTGTTTATACATCCATCATCCATCCATCATCCATCCATCATCCATCCATCATCCATCCTTCTGTACTGTTTATACATCCATCCATCATCCATCCATCCATCATCCATCCATCCATCATCCATCATCCATCCATCCATCATCCATCCATCCATCCATCATCCATCATCCATCCATCCATCATCCATCCATCCATCCATCCATCCATCCATCCATCATCCATCCATCCATCATCCATCCATCCATCATCCATCATCCATCCATCATCCATCCATCCATCATCCATCCATCCATCCATCCATCATCCATCCATCCATCATCCATCCATCATCCATCCATCCATCATCCATCCATCCATCCATCATCCATCATCCATCCATCCATCCATCATCCATCCATCCATCCATCATCCATCATCCATCCATCCATCATCCATCCATCCATCCATCATCCATCCATCCATCCATCCATCCATCATCCATCCATCCATCCATCCATCCATCCATCCATCCATCCATCATCCATCCATCCATCATCCATCATCCATCCATCCATCATCCATCCATCCATCCATCCATCATCCATCCATCCATCATCCATCCATCCATCAGCCATCCATCCATCCATCCATCCATCATCCATCCATCCATCCATCCA